>NW_027531990.1:1090013-1299778 GCF_008692635.1 Crocuta crocuta
ATGCCAGAAATTTGAGCTTCTTACCCATGTAAAGTTTGAGAAAAGGTTGTGACCATTTTGGCCCCAAGACCTCTAAACATCCACTTTGCTGAATAAAGTGTGGCTTCATGTGCCAGAGCTCCAGCTACCCTGAGGGAAACTTCGGAGTGAAGCAGCTACTACATGGTCCAATTACTCTTTTGCCCCAGTATTCAGCTGAGATGACCACTTTGCATAAGAGGGCCACTAAGGACCTCCATCAGACTTTTCTCTCGTTTCCCCTACCCAAGCACAGCTGTCAGGAGTGCCAAGAATATCAATGAGGAAAGGACAGTCTCTTCAATAAGTGTGTTGGGAAAACTGGACCTCCACATTTCAAAGAATGAAACTGGACTCTTGTACCACACACAAAAGCCAACTCAAACTGGATTAAAGACTCAAATGTATACTCATAGAAGAAAATATCAAGGAAAAGCTTCTTGGCTTTTGGCTTGGGTAATTTCTTGGACATGATATTAAAAGCACAGGCCACAAAATAAAAACCAGACAAGTGGGACTATATCTAACTAAAACTTTTTGCACAGCAGAGGAAATATTCAAGAATGAAAAGGTAACCTATGGAATGGGAGAAAATACTTGCAAAGCACTTATTTGATAGGGCATTTGTATCTAAAACACATGAGAAACTCCTATAACTCAATAACAAGACAAAAAAATGAAAAACAAAAAACAAAACAAAATAACTTGATTAAAAAAAAAGGTCAATGGACTTGAATAGACGTTTCTCCAAAAAAGACATACAAATGACCACCATTTGAGAAGGTGCTGTCAGCATCCCGAATCATCAGAGACATGCAAATCAAAACTATCACAATGAGGTATCTCCTGCCTGTTAGGATGGCTATTATCAGGGGGGAAAAAAAAAGATAACATTGGTAAGGATCGCAAACTTGTACATTGTTGAAAGGAATGGAAAGGCGTACCATTAATATTTGGGGTTTCCTTCAAAAATACAAAAATAGAATTACGATATGATTTAGCAATTTCACTTCTGAGCATATGCCAAATGAATTAAAATCACGATTTTGAAGAGATGTCTGCCCTCCCATGTTCACTGCAGCGTTATTCCCAATAAGCTATAGAAACAATCCAAAAGTCCACCAAGAGAAGAAGGAAAGAAGAAAATACAGTATATAAATACAAGAGGCTGTGTCATGAGTGAAACATCGATGATGGTGCATACACTCACACAAATACTTATAAAATATATCATATTTTTGGATTATAAAAGCAGAAATGCACACAGGAGAAAATTTGAAAATAAAAGTAAAAACAAGTATTCTTAATATAATATACATTTTTCATACACATATATCAGTCTTTATGTATATTTTCTTTTAAAGTGTTCTTTTTTTTTATTTTTTTTTAACATTTATTCAGTTTTGAGAGACAGAGAATGAGTGGGGAAGGGGCNATTATGTATATTTTCTTTTAAAGTGTTCTTTTTTTTATTTTTATTTTTTAACATTTATTCAGTTTTGAGAGACAGAGAATGAGTGGGNCATAGTTTCTCCTTATCCAATACAAATCTTATAATTACAATAACTCATCAACTAAGAGTCTAAAACTCACGTCTCTTTGTTTTTTGTTGCTGCTGTTACACATATTTAAATATTTGCAACTGTCTTGCATTTAAAAAAAATATGTTTTCCTTTGGATCCCCACCTCTCTCTAGTTACTTCCTTTCTGGACACCTTCTGCTTAACCCATTACCTCTTCTGTATTCTTCCTCGACCTGCAAAACCTGCAGTTTTTTCTAACTCCCCAGCAGATCATCAGGACTTCATATGCAAAAGTCAACAGAGTGCCATGGTGACAAAAGTTAATTAATATTTCTCTGTGTTTCTTTTACACTTACCCTCCCAGACTACACCCTCCTTCATTACTTACCTGGCCTTTGAGAGACTGATCAGATCCTCCCTGAAATACTCTCCTCCCCTCCCTCTGGAGGACCCTTGGCTCCTATTATCTTCTTTCTGGCCACTCTTAGGCTGCTGAGCTGACCCATCTGCCTGGCTTTCCACATTTAGTGTTACGGGTTTTTCAAGGCTCAGCCCTCAGTTATTTCCTCTTCACTCTTTCTTCTCTTCCTAGTCAATCTCAGCCACACCTTTATTTGGAAATTACAACTGTACACCAATACGGTAACACACACACACACACACACACACACACACACACACACACACACACACACCCCTTGATTCGAAAGTTAGTCCTTACAATAGGGATTATCAACAGAGAGAATGTCAATGAAGAAGCAATTAGTGTTGAACCTCCCACCTACCTTTTTATGGCACATTACTGAACTGATTCATCATCTATCTCTCCAGATTAAGGTCTTAGAGGATTCTAATATTCTAGTGAAGAGCAAGTTTTCCCAAGAAAATCTTACAAAACATTTTAGAAAATAGCAAAGATTGACCTACCTCTCTTCTCAACCAAGGATGCATTAGCAGAAAACTCCAACATAGGAATATGTGAAAAGGATTCACAAACAGAATTAAAATATAAAAGTAATGAATTAAACTTAGGCAAGAGAAAAAGGAAGAACATATTATTGAAGAATATTTATTATAAGAAAGAGATGTCAGTCTTTCCTTTTTTTTTCTATATGAATTTTTAACACTTAACTCCATTTGAGATTAAGGGAGAATGGTATTTTTATATCTATATCCACCATACCTATATGTGTATCTATACTTACCTTTCTAAGAATTAAGGAATGAATATAAGAAAACAAAAATAATAACATAAAGTAATTAATACATTCTAAAAGAGGGAATGTAAAAAATTAGAGACAATCTTGAGAATTTTAAACAAAGGACAAGGAGGCAAATACATTTAAAGAGAGTACTGATAAAATGTCAACAATGCATGCTCGGTATTTGGATAAAAAGTGTGGAAACAGAGTAAATAGGAAGGAGATTAAAAGATGTAGTAATAAAACCTTTTCTTAAGCTGAAAAAAGGCTGGAATCCAGATATCACAGAGACTTGCAGTTTTTATGGAAGCTAAGTTGACATGTGGGAGAACATTTTCCCCTTTTGTTTTGTTTTGCTTTTTCTTAAATTTTGTTAGTTTTCCTGTTATTTTGAAAGAATTCTAAAACAAAAATTGTATAATAATTAAGTTCATCTACAAAGAGGAATAGAATTAAACCATTTACAAAATTATTCTCTGAAATAGTGGATCCCATCACACAAATAAGCAATAATTATAAAGTTTTATAGTAAATTAAAGGGGCTTCCAACATTTCTAATTATCCAATTTATCTTTTATTTATTAAGACAACTGAAAGCCATCCTTAGATATACAAGGGCTCAAAGGAATGCCAGCTATGTTTTGTTTTTCTAAAACACTTATTCAAAATATATTCTAGACAGTAAATTGAGTTCCCCAGAGACAGTGCCAGGAGAAGTGATAGATGGGCAGTCACTGGACAAACAAATAAATAAATGAGAGAGAGAGAGAGAGAGAGAGAGAGAGAGAGAGATTAAAGTAGTCAAAGGAATATTAAGTAACCAAGAGGCAAATGTCATAATATGCATTCTGTAAGATCTGATAAAGAAAAGTAGACTGTATTCAGAAGAGTGGCTAAAGACTGTCACAAAGAGAGAAGTATAGGTCTGTATCCCTCCTGAAAAGGAAAGAAAAGGGAATCACAAGGACCCCACCCCCCACTTCAACCCTGGCACCCAATAGACATTCTCTAACCATTTTTTTGCTTTGTTTTCAGCATCACCTCCAAACCAAAGAATGCATCTGAGCCTAACTAATGGCTATGTTGCAAAGAAACATGTCTTAAACATGAAAATATTGCTGTACACAACAAGTGGCCTTATGTAAACAGAGGCTACTAAAACAAATGGAAATAAGAAACAGATTTTATTACATACCAGACTAGAGGAAAATTTTATGTAGAAGTAAGAGAAATTGCCAAGGCTGGAAAAACACAAGGGAAAAAATCAGGAATAGATGCACCAGATGAGAAAAATAGTAGGAAGGTCAAGATTATGACAAACACAGTTATTTCCAGGACATTTGTTTTCCTGTCTAGAAGGAAGTTAACTCCTTCCTCTAAAGAGAAAGAAAGAAAGGAAGGAAGGAAGGAAGGAAGGAAGGAAGGAAGGAAGGAAGGAAGGAAGGAAGGAAACGTTGAAATGCATGGCTATATCTGATATATATAATTTGCATGTTACTTACTATGTCTTTAAATACTTCTGGCCTAGTGCTATATTAAATAGCTACTTACTCCACCTGGTAGAGTAGGTAAGTGCAAAATTAGGTGGACATTGAAAACATTTCCTGTTGGTTGACCGTAAACAACACAAGTTAATTACATGTGGAAGTTTAAGTGTGTTTAATTGTGTGGCAACTTACACACTTATTGTTGTTTTGTTACCCGAATACCATTCTGTGATTACAAAAATAAATGCAACTATTATGTTGACTTTCTAAGTTATTTAAGAGAATATAGGTTTACATAAAAGAACATAGTCTGGTGAAAAAAGGGCCACAATAAAGGAGTCAAAAATGCAAGTGATATGAGTAAACATGGATTCTACAGATAAAGTTCTAACTCAAAATCTCTCTGACTTTAGGGAATTACTTAAGGTTGTAAAGCAGGGCTAATGACAGTAACACCAAAAAAATGCTTAAGTGAGACAATGCACACAAAGATTTTAAACAGAAGAGAACACCACCATAAACTCCAACATACAGGCAACATGATGACAATAAATTCATATCTTCCACTACTCACTATAAATGTCAATGGAAAGACATAGAGTAACAGAACGGATGAGAAAATAAAATTCATCTATATGCTGTTTACAAGAGACCCATTTTAGACCTAAAGACACCTTCAGATTGAAAGTAAGGGGATGGAGAACCATCTATCATGCTAATGGTCACCAAAAGAAAGCCAGAGTAGCCATACTTATATCAGACATGTAAGATTTTGAAATGAAGACTGCAACAAGAGATGAAGAAGGGCATTATATTATTAAGGGGTCTATCCACCAATAAGATTTAACAATTGTAAACATTTATGATCCAAACATGGAAAAAGCTAAATATATAAATCAGTTAATCACAACATAAAGAAACCCACTGATAATAATGCCATAATAGTAGGCCCCACTTACACCCCACTTACAGCAATGGACACATCATCTAAACAGCAAATCAACAAGGCAACAATGACTTTGACACACTGGACTGGACAGACTTAACAGATATATTCACAATATTTTATCCTAAAGTAGCATAATACACATTCTTCTCAAACTCACATGGAAAATTCTCCAGAATAGATCAACCCTTAACAAGTACAAAAAGATTGAGATCATACCATGCATATTTTCAGACTGCAATGTATGAAGCTTGAAAACATTTGGAAAGACAACAAATACTTGGAGGCTAAAGAACATCCTACTAAAAACTGAATGGGCTAACTAAGAAGTTAGAGGAAATTAAAAAGTACATGGAGGCCAATGAAAATGCAACAACATGGCCAAAAACCTGTGGGACACAGCAAAGGTGGTCACCCAGGCCTTCCTAAAGAAGGAAAAAAGGTCTCAGATACCAACCTAACCTTATACCTTAAAGAGCTGGAAACATAATAGCAAATATGTCGGAGGCGGCTCCGGCAGGTCCAGGGGTCCCTGAAGGATAGACGGTGTCAGAGAGAGAGAGAGAGAGGGTGAGCGCAAGCTGAGATTCTTTCTGGTCACCAGGCAGGGATCTCTGCTCTGACTGGGGCTCAACTTTATTTTAAGTGTTTTTGAGACAGCACAGAAGTGGCATTTGCCTTAGACAATGATTTCTGACAACAAACTTCTTTGATATGTAAGAATTTCCCAGAACATAAATTTGTAGAAGACTCATGCATAACCTTTATCAATAGTGATTGAGGTAGGGGATTTAGATGCTTATCTTATGGGGAAGGAAGGCATCTTTAGCATACCAGACAATGTTTTTAGCATAAGAGGGTGAAGTTACTTCTCTGTGAGCAGGGGTCAAAAACAGGTCTTTCAGGAGATACCTTTGCTCTCATAATCACAAAAAGAAGAAGTTCCTCAATAGGTTCCTTCACATGGAGTAGTCAGCATATACAAGGCCAGAAAATGCTCCAGGCAGAAACAAATGGGTGGGGGTAGATATTTGCCCTTAACTCTAAATTAGGCTCTTTGCCTCAGGGCCAGACTCAAGCCCCCTTTATTATGTAAGTCTTGGATCTGCAAGACCCTTAGGAAGAGCCTTTTGACAATCATCTTTGGAAAGGCAAGTACATGCCTTTCCTTATGAGAAATCTGGGTGGGGAATGTCAGTCTGATCTGGAATATTGTGAGACCTGGTCAATACCAGCAGCCTCATTTCCAACATGAGCCAGTAGTAGCAGAAGGAGATACCAGTTTCCTTGCTGTGACTGCCATCCAGAGAGGCCGGTGCAGCTCCCGGCACAAATAAAATCCAAAAACAGCAGAAGACAGGAATTAAGAAAGATTAGAGCAGAAATCAATAAAACTAAAAGGCAACTGAGCAATAGGAAAAGATATTTGGAAATGACACATCAGATAAAGGGTTAGTATCCAAAGTATAAAGAGCTTATCACTCAACACTCCAAAAAACAAATAATCCAGTGAAGAAATGGGCAAAAGACATGACCAGACACTTGTCCAAAGAAGACATCCCGGTAAAAAAATGCTCAACATCACTAATTATCAGGGAAATATAAATCAAAACCAAAATGAGATACCACCTCACACCTATCAGAATGGCTAACATTAACAACTCAGACAATAACAGATGTTGGCATAGATGCAGAGAAAGAGGGTCTCTTTTGCACTGCTGGTGGGAATGCAAACTGGTGCAGCCACTCTGGAAAACAGTATTCCTGTTTCCTCACATTCCTCAAAAAACTAAAAATAGAATTACCCTATGACCCAACAATTGCACTACTATGTATTTATCCAAGGGATACAGGTCTGATGTTTTGAAGGGGCACATGCACCCCAATGTTTATAGCAGCACTATCGACAATAGCCAAAGTATGGAAAGAGCCCAAATGTCCATTGACAGATGAATGAATAAAGAAGATTGTATACATACATACAATGAAGTATTACTCAGCAAACAAAAAGAATGAAATCTTGCCATTTGCAACTACATGGATGGAACTGGAGGGTGTTATGCTAAGTGAAATTAGTAAGAGAATGACAAATATGTGACTTTACTCATATGAGTAATTTAAGATACAAAACAGATGAAGATAAGGGAAGGGAAGCAAAAATAATATAAAAACAAGGAGGGGGACAAAACATAAGAGACTCTTAAATATAGAGAACAAACAGAGGGTTGCTGAAGGGGTTGTGGGAGGGGGATACAGGCTAAATGGGTAAGGGCCCTTAAGGAAGACACTTGTTGAGATGAGCACTGGGTGTTATACATAGGGAATGAATCACTGGAATCTATTCCTGAAATCATTGTTGCACTACATACTAATGAATTTGGATGTAAATTTAAAAATCAATAAATAAATTTTTAAGGAGATTTTATTTTATTTTTTTAAACTTTTTTTTAATGTTTTATTTTCGGGAGAGAGATAGAGACAGCATGAGCAGGGGAGGGTCAGAGAAAGAAAGAGTCACAGAATCCGAAGACAGGTTCCAGGCTCTGAGCTAGCTGTCAGCACAGAGCCCGACATGGGGCTTGAACCCACAAACCATGAGATCATGACCTGAGCCAAAGCCGGACCCTTAACCGACTGAGCCACCCAGGTGCCCCTAAGGAGATTTTACACAGAGCAAATGACAAGCAATTAACAAATATACTTAGGATTAGATTGTATTACTTGGTTTCTAATAATTAGTCTGTAATAGGCTTATTTGAGAAATTACATATTATCATATGTAATATGAAATAGAAATAGAAGAGGACATGTGCACATTTAAATTCTTAGTTCAGAGATGCCTTTCAAAGCATAAAATTGAAAGAATTAAAGAAGGGGCGCCTGGGTGGCTTAGTCAGTTAAGCGTCTGACTTTCGCTTAGGTCATGATCTCGCGGTTCGTGGGTTCGGGCCCCGCGTCAGGCTCTGTGCTGACTGCCAGCTCAGAGCCTGGAGCCTGTTTCAGTCTGTGACTCCCTCTCTCTCTGACCCTCCCCTGCTCACGCTGTCTCTCTCTCTCTCTCTCTCCTAGAAATAAATAAAAATATTTAAAAAAAGAAAGCAAAGAAAGAAAGAATTAAAGAAAATATTAGTATTATCATTATCAACAATGTAAACAATACACTGAGCATATCTGAGAAAACTTAACCAAGAATGGATACAAAATGCAAGTAAATGGAACAGCAATTCACACACATAAATTCAAATGTTCTGATAGCCACTGCTCCAGCACATTCACATCTCCAGTGAACGTATCCAGGCAGCATCAGAAATACTGATGCATAAAGTAGAAGTTCATCCAACATCTTGAAGAAAAATGAGTTACTCCTTTCCAAGAGACTTATAAGTGCACATCAATTCTGGAAACCACACTATTTTCCTTAAAGATCTAAAGAACTCATATTTCTTGAAAGATTTACAGTGCTATTTACTTAAAGTATTCAGTTACACTCTAGCCACTATAGAGTCTGTGATATTTGGATGGAGAAATAAAAATAAATATTGCTTTTTCCTTCTTCTGAAAGATTAAATATGCTCTTTCATTAAATTAATTCTTCCAAAATTCATGCAGATTGAAATGTGGAAAAGATGTCAAACTATAACATAAAAATACTCAGCTTGCATAAGTAGGAATTATACAGCCTCCCACAGATTTCTCACCATGCTGCCCAGTCAACCTTATTTCCACTCACTTCTCTTTTGCTCATCACCCCAAACTTCCATTTTAATCTCATCAGGAGGCAGCTTTGGTTTAGTTGCGGGGCGGGGGGGGAAGCAAGTAATTTGAAATCATGTAGATATTACTTTTAATAGCATTTTCTTCTCAAAAGTTTAGTAAGCTTGAGAATGTTAGTTACCATAAGCTTGACTTTCCTTACTATTTTTCCCATACCTGAGATTCAATCTTACATTGCACAGTGCAGTTATTAAGGGTACAGCCACTGGGATTAGTCTGTCACTAATAGGTGTGTAAATTTAGAGAGTTAAACTCTGAGCCTCCGGGCAAAACTCTAGAAACAGAGGTTAAGGGGAGTCTTTATTTCATGTGATTTCCTGTGGATTAATGAAGTAATTCCTTTAATGCTCATAACTGAGCTCCTGGCATCTGTTGAACAATATCTGAACATTAGTTATTATCTTTGCAAGGTTTTTATACTCAATAATTGAAATATCAATTTCACTCCCCATTTTCCTCTCATGTATCCCAGAATATGTGGAAGAGATTATTCCCATTGCAGTTTCCCCTGTTAACTTCATTTTATTTTAATCCTTTTGCTTTATAATCCAGAATCTTGTGCTTCTCACTCACCTTCCTATCCCAGTGCCTGCTATGAAACCTCACACACAGTGGGCACTAAACACGTATTAATTGTAATTGTCTCGTTAGCCCAGTAGGCACTGTTAAGTAGCTCTGCTCACACATGTTAGCTGTTATTACTCTAGAATTTCTGTTTGTACCTTTCCTAAGGTTTTGGTCACATCACAGTTTGTTAATTCTCCACATCTTTAGAGAACTTTACAAAAAAAAAAAAGAGAGAGTGGTAAATACATTGTGAAGGCTGTAAGAAATAAGCCCACTGACCCAATTAAAGGAGGGAAGTGGAGACTCAGAGCACAGTGAAGCGAGGATTTAATCAATGTTCTTGCAAAAGTGGGTGTCTGACGGACAGGCACAGCTGAGACAATTACAGCAGGCAATTTATCTCCTAGCACGCAAGTCCCTCCCTTGATTTCTCATTGGTTAAGTACTACAGAGGTAATAGCCTTACCTGGAAGTCAGTTTTCTGGTGCATACTCATCTCAAAGCCCATGAAAATAAGCCCATGAAATGGGAAGAGGAGGAAGAATCAGGGAGTAACATGTCCAAGGGTTTGGGACTCCACTGGGGGGGGGGGGGGGGTTGAAGTTGTACATATTTCCAAAAGGTTGTAAACCTATTGTTATCTAGACAGCACAGCTCTTATTTGGTATTACGGAAAATGAATCATGTCACTTCTCACATGGCTAGCCGGTTAACAAAAGAATATATATATTTTAATTAATCCTAAGAGTACCTGAAAACAAATCTCATTTGCTTTTTTATCAGCATTTTTACAAAATTACATTCATTTCCTAGGAACCATTTCATACATCAAAACACTGAAAGAACTGGATTGTTCATCTCAAATTAAATGTGGTAATTTAGCATATTAAGAAATTATCTGAAATACAAGTTGTTGAATAATGGGGATAATTACTTGGAGAAAAGTAAAAGTATTAGAAATTATAGTTAGGATTCAGGTTGGTGATTTGATCCACGTTTGATGTATGCCCATACAAAGAAGAAAGCCAAGAAATTAAGTAACTTGCTATCTAAAAGGATGTGCTGATGGTCATTTATAGCCTTTCTTTCTCTTTATTCCTCATGGAAATGCTTTTCTTTTGTAATTCTTCCTTCTTATTCCCTCATTTTCTTACTTCACTCTCTTGACTTAGGCTCACTTACTTCATCACGCGAGTCAGAGGAGAAGTACCAACAATTAGGAGATACAGAAAAGACCTCTAAAAAAAGTGATCAAGATGAAATAACCCAGTAGTTTGCCTTTGAAATCTAAAAGTGAAATCTATTTATTTTCTCATTATCGAATGGCCTGCTCCCAGGATATCTGGATTCAGCTCTTTTGAGCTGGGGGGTGGGTTGGGAAGAAGCTAGCAGGACAATCTGTAAGCACACGTTTTTCATCAAAATGAGATCTCTTAGAAGGATGTATCCACGTTCTGCAAAATTGATTAAGTTTCCTAGGATTATGATTAAGAAATTCTGACATCTGTAGAGTATCTTTAAAAGGTTATGTCTTCTTCAAAACTGTATGGAAATACTTACTGTATCATTATAATTTAGATATATACTATCTAAATCAAATACTTTCTTAAAAATATAAACATATTTCCTGAAAACTGACATATCTTTGAAAGCCTGTAGTAGGGATGCTATCCACAGTTTATTTTCAGTTTCTAACTACTTTCCTTTAAAGCTGAACTTGTAAATTATTGTATCTATAAAAGGAATGTGGCATATAACACATACTGCTACAAGATAAGGAAATGTAAGAACACGCTGAGAAAGATGAAGAGCCATGAGGCTTGCTGGGAGAAAGAGAGCCTAATCCTAGACCTTGGGATGATTGCAAAGAAGAAAAAACTGGCCAGAAACCAGCTAAGCCATTGCATAATCCATGAAGAAAATGACTAGATCTTAATATACTTCAGTACATATAGGAGGGATAAGTTGATGGTTACAAAATGAAGGTGTTTAGAAATAGGGACTATAATATCCACTCACCTTTAGTACCTAATGGGGCAGGAAAAGAGGCTCAGCTCCACCAAGTCATGCACCAAATGCATTACGATGATGCCAGTCCAGCTGCCATTACCAAGACCTACCCAAGATGCCAGGGCACAAGGGCAGTAAGGAGAAAACAGACAGAATCTGGGCTCCTTGGAGAACAGGGGAACAGGTAGCTCAGAATCTGCCAGAAGACGCAGAGAAACTGCGGAAGACAGGCCCTTGGAGCTCAGGCTCCAAGACCCAGATACATATTTCATTGTATAATTGGACCTCACTTATAATAAAACTCAAGGAGAAAATCATTAAGAATTACATTCAAGAGGGGCAGCTGGGTGGCTCTGTCGATTAAGTGCCCAACTCTTGATTTCAGCCCAAGTCATGATCTCATGATTCGTGAATTCAAGCCCTGCATCAGGTTCTGTGCTGACAGTGGGAGCCTGCTTGGGATTCTCTCTCTCCCTCTCTGTCTGCCCCTCTCCCACCCCCTCTCTCTCTCTTAAAATAAATTTTAAAAAAGCTTTAAAAAAAAAAGCATTGTTTCTCCTTTATAAAGAAAAAAATTACATTCAAGAATTACCTTTAAAGGGGCGCCTGGGTGGCTCAGTCAGTTAAGTGTCTGACTCTTGATCTCAGCTCAGGTCATGACCTCATGGTTTCTTGAGGTCAAGCCCCACAAGGGCTCTGCACTGTCAGCTTGAGAGTCTTCCTCTATTTCTGAACTTCCCCCACTCACACTCTTTCTATCTCTCTCAAAATAAATGAATAATCTTTAAAAAAGAAAGAATGTTAAAAAAAAAAAAGAATTACCTTTCACGATGGCAACTGCAGAGGATTAAATCCCAAACTGTGGGGGATCTTCTGAGTCTGGGGGTTTGGCAATTGCACTGGGCACATGAACAAGAAGCTCTGGAGTGGAGCAGATTCTAGTCATCAAGGATACCTTAATCAGTACACGTTCTACTAACTTAGAAGATGGGAAGGTCCATGAAAGATATGGAGTGATGGCCATAACAATTTTAAATAACTTGGTCAAGGAGGTCTTATTGGGCAGTTGAGAATTGTGCAAAACTTGAAGAGATAAGGGAGGTATCTTGAAGAAGCAGTTTCCAGATACAGGAAGGAACAAAGTCATGGTCTGTAGCATGCATGAATCATTTAAGGGAAAGATAGCAGCTAGTGTATTGGAGAACATGAGTAAAATGAAAAGTATAGGACAGTAATTTAAGATGAGACCCAAATTTTGAGAGTCCAAACTAGTGATCTGTAGACCATGGAAACAATCTTGGCTTTCCCTTTGAATGAGCAAGAGGATTACTGGAGAGTATATAACAGAATGAAATGATTCCTCTGCCTTTGAAAGGAATCTCTCTGGCTGCTCTGCTGAGAAGAGACAGTAGTGGCTCAAGAGTTGAAGCAGAAACCTAGCAGGAAGTCATTGCAATGATACAAGTAGGAAGGTGACGGGCTGCTGGTGCTCCAGCCATTATACTCACATCCCAGGTAGCAGTAGTTATGTAGGAGAAGCTCATGCCCATATAACTTCTGAGTGAAGTTCATCACAAGGTAGTAGCTTAAGAAGAAGCAGAGTAGGAAATCACGATGAAGTGTTTAAAAGTAATAAAACCTTTCCCCAAACCTTGGAGATTCAAGAACTGTCTGCTTAGTTTCTAGATCCACTACAACTCCATCTGGGGAGTTTTAATTGACTCTCATGAGGTATAGTGACTAATCGGGGCATAGACTTGGAGATGTCTAAGCAATTGTTATCTGTCCTATATCTGTCAAGGAGGGCTTTCCAGTTTCTCTTTTCAGAGCAAGAAGGGGCATAAAATTTCAGAGCATACACTGAAAATTTTGTGTTTAGTTATATATGTGTGACTCAGAGAATTAAAGAGAGCTGAGCTTCTTAAAAAAAAAATACAGTTCTCAGAACAGGGCCTACAAACCCACTCTAAACAAATGTCCTTTTGTATAGTGACAGCTGCCAAGTTGTCAAAAGCAGAAAGTCATTCATCAATATTCCTGTCTAGAAATGTTAGTCACCATCAGATAATCCTGCTCCCTCGTACAAAAGCTTTCCTGTTCATCTCCTATATTTATATCCATGCTGTTAAAAACACTTAAATGTTTAGGATGTACTTTACAATAAGTCTAAATATACAATAGCTGTACCAACATCTAACAAACAGATTGCCACGTGGGACTGTCAAGCTCACGTCTACACCCATCTAAATCTATAGGTAAAATGTATACTAAACTTTCAAAAATCCTGTGATCTTCCTGGGAATCTCACATAAAAGAAAAAAGGGATATCTCATATTTTATTTGGGTATCTCTTCTATTAACTTTATTAACAACCTCACTTAATAAAGTGCCATTATCTCTTAGAGTAACACTATAGATAAATTTAATTAAGCATATTCCCCCATGTTGTAGCCTTTTCTCTGATTGTTCTACCACATTGTAGCTATTTCCAAGATCCTTCACGCCTAGAGAAACACTGGACCCCCAAGCCCAAAGCTGAAAATCTCAAACACTCAAATTAACAAGGAAGACTTTCTACTACATAGATGGAAATATTGTGAACTGAGGCAGAGCCTAAAGTAGACTGATCAAAGTTTGAATAAACCAGCTCACTTTCCAGCTCTGTGAACATAAAAAAAATAAAATAAAATAAACCTAATTGTTTTTCCATTAAAGGAACATATTAAAATTATGTTTAGCATTTTTTCCCTGAATACAATACTAATGCATGAACTTTACTGAAAAAAATTAAAGAATGCTATAAAGAAGAAAATTTTTTTAATTGTCCCTGGAACTCACAGATAACCATTATTAATATCTGGGGTTTTTCCAGTCCTTTAAAAGTAATCTATCTTTGATGACAAGATTTTTTTTCTTGGAATTATCTGGCAATTATACTCCTGTCCCTGTCTGAAGTTTCACTACTCTCTTATGACACATGTGACTTAATATCTTATCTTCAGAAAATATCTTATACCATATGCTCCCTCAGACCTTCAATCATGGTTCTGAAAGTAAATTGTAGTTTGGATAAATAACCTGTAAGCCTAAGGGATGAATTCCTATTTCTACAAAAGAATCAAGATCTCAAAGCCCAGTGACAAATTAAAGCAAGAATTCTCCACCCCATATTCTACAAATTTGTAACTCTAGGGAAGAGTTACAGGCATTATATCTGTGACTTTATGCAATAAAACCTTAAAACTGTGGCAAGAACTATTATTATTCAGTGTTTATTATGATTAAATATAAATAAAGGCTGTATGTAAGACAAAAATAATCTCAATCTAAGCAGGTAGTTTGAAACATCTCTGTTTTTAATTATTACGAGAATACACTCTAGAAAGTTACAATCTTAGAGTTATGGGAAAAGTTATTAATCTATTTTTGTTGTTGTTTCAAGTATTTATTTTAATTTCAGTTAGTTAACATATCTTAATCAATTTTAAATAAGATTGTCCACAAGATTCTGATGTAGCTAGTACACAGAACCACTTTTGGGAGCCACTCTTTTCATCTAATCTAAGAACTTACAGTTCTTTCTAAACTTTCATATTCTTTAGCAGTGCAATGAATTGTTTGAGCCAAAATTGAAATGCTGGTCATGTTAATGACAATAAGATCCTATGTCATACTGAGAAATGCATAGCAAATGTAAGGAAGAACCCAGGCAGTGATTTTCAAACTTTTTCATAAAAAAGCAAGTATTTTAAAAGTACATATTCTGGGCTCTGTTTCCAGACATGATAATTCTGTAGACATTGACTTGGTAACTTTCAACTTTAAAAAATATCCAGGAGATCTTTACATGATATTTCTTTGAGAAATACTCAAAGATTAGACAATGCCCCATTTGCTTCAGGTGATTAACTTAGGACCATTAGGAAACATCTCCATTTATCATTAATATGTAGCTCAGCATTATATAAAAAATAACAGTAGAGTAATAATATTGCAATCTGGTCTTTTGTAATATCTATTGCCATGACAATTCAACACACCTTTCAACCCGTAACTGTACATAGATAGGGTGATGATAGATGATAGATGCATTTACTTATATTGATGGGTGTGTGTGGTGTACTTGCATGTGCATCTGGCGAGAGGTAGAGGGAGGGGGAGGGAGAGAGAAAGAAGGCAAATGCCTGTATTACCTAAAGATCAGGTTTTTTTCTGATTTATAAAGTTAGAATTTTTTCCTAAAAGATTTTTGCAAGTTTGTTTGACTTCATCAATCTCTTCACTCAATCACATCAGAAGAAGAGTCCTTGAGAAGAGGTTTAACTTTGTAAACAGGTCCTTGGAGGCAACCCTTGGAAAAAATAACTCTTAGATTGATTTTCCTATCATGCTTTGAAATAGTATTAATATTTATTCCCAAAGGAAGGTGGCATAAAAATGTTAAAAGAAGAAAAGACATGATTTAAAAAAANNTAAAAAAAAAAAAAAAAAAAAAAGCTCTGAAAATAAATCATTCTGCCACAGCACAGAATAATATGAAGTCACTGTAAAAGCTAGAGTCCTGCTTTGTGTCACTTTGTGTAGTATACAATACAAATACAAGACATATTGCTTGATAATAGAATCATATAATAGCATAGATTTATTACATATTTATGATAATAAATATATAATGATATATTAAATAATTACAAATGTATTTAAGTTCTTAAATTGGTTTCAATATTTTCTGGCTGCTTGTAATTTTTCTTCATTAAAATAGTGGCTTTTTATTTTTAACCTAGTGGATTGTGTTTGATCTTTTGCCATTAGATAGTAAATAGTGTCTGAAGCAGAAGCAGGGTAAGCTAGAAAGTATGAAATGGGTGTGTATTGCTGTGTCTTCATCTTCCGCTCACCCCCAGAGACAGTGCCCCTGCTTCCTCGTTCCTCCATCTCTGTGCAAAACCGGGTTAATAAATAGCTGATAATGTTGAGCACCCCCAATTACAAAGGCATGGCAGCCTTAAAATCCTATTATGCAAGGAATATTAACACCTTTTAGAAAATATTTTTACATAGACTTTTACATAGACTTATAAATGAAAATATTACAATGCGGTACATCTTGCAAAATGCAAGACATTTTTATGAAAAACACTCACCCTTTCTTAACTATTCTCTTTCTCAGAGATGACCTATTTCAACCCTTTTAACTTGATAATTTGGCATTTAGCTAAATGTTTCTAAATAACATATTTATAGCAGTGTTTCTGATTTTTAGTTTTTCAAAATATCCAGTATTAAATTAGCTGGTCTCTTGAAATGTAAGCCAAAACATGCTTTCCATTTCCCCATCCCTTCAATAGAGTTATTAATAATGTTTGTTAAAGTCAATGCTTGGTGTCAATGTCTTTATTAACATTATAAGTAAAATGCATTGCTGAAGTACATTATGATTTCATTTTCTTTTGGGTATAGCTTTTTTTCATTTTCCTTTAAGTAACAAGTATTTTTGTTTTGTTTGCTTTGTTCTTTGTATCTTAAATGTATCAGTAACTGACTCCTAAACTACCAATCATAATTGTAAATGTCCTCTTAAAAATATTAAAAATCATCAAACATCCTATTTGGTGTGTTTTATTTTTGAAAACTTTTCTTTGGAAGTCCTAAATCGTCCTGCTCAAATCTGGGCACTGAGAGCTGAATTGTTCTCCAAATTCAGTGCAAAGTTGATATCTTGGGCTCTTCAGACTTGATTGTTGAAGGAGATTCTTTCCTAGATACAGCTTTTATCCTCTGTTCCTTAAAATATATTTCACTCTTTTAATTCATGGTCTCATTTTGGTGGAATGCCTCTTTCAGTGGAGTCCTTGGAAAGAATGTAAGAGAGGAAATTTTTAGATACCTGGTATGTCTGAAAAATGTCCTCAAGCTACTCTTATAACTATTTGGTTTCTTGGTTAGTAGAGAATTTTAGGTTCAAAACGATTTCCCTTTCAATATTTTAATGTAATTTAACCCCTGATCTACTGTCTCCTAGTAGTATGGAGTTTGAAGATGCTCAACACCATTTTGATTCCAAATATTTGTAATATGACCTATTCTCTCTCAACCTCTCTCTGTACCCCTTCCCCCTTCTCTCCCCTTTTTTCTCTCTCTCTCTCCCCTCTCTCTCTATATATATAGCTTTATAGGACTTTCTTATTGATCAGATTCTTTTTTGATATGCCTTTTAAAATGCATTTTCTAGACACTATTGGACCTATTCAATCTGGAAACATATTAATTATTCAGTTCTTCAAAACATTTTTAAATTATTTGTCTGATAATTTTTTCCACTCAATCTTTTCAGTCCTCTCTCTCTGGAATTTTTATCATTCAGATTCTGGAAAACCTACATTTATTCCCTAATACCATTACTTTTTCACTTTTACCTTTCATTGCATGACCTTTTTTCCTACTCTTTGATAGAAAATTTCAATTTATTTTCTAATTCATTCTTAATTTCTGCTATTATATTTTAATTATTTGTAATGTTTATTTATTTTTGAGATAAAGACAGACAGAATATGAGCAGGGGAGGGTCTGAGAGAATCTGAAGCAGGCTCCGACGCAGGGCTAGAATTCATGAACTGCGAGATGATGTGAGATGTGAGATGATGACCTGAGCCAAAGTTGGAGGCTTAACCAACTGAGCTATCATATTTTAAATATCCAATAAGCCTTTTATTATTTTCTAAATTTTTATCTTTAGCATCTTTCTTATGTCATGGAATAATTTATAATTTCCTCTGAGAATATTAATTATATAGATAGATATATAGATGTAAATATTTATTCCTGTTTCCTGTTTGCATGCTCACTTGCACTCATGTTCTCTCTCATTACACACACAAATATATATATATATCAATATTTCTGTCATTTCTTTTACACCTCTTCATTTTGGTCTTTGCCTTTCATATTGAATTGTTTACCTAAATTTCCTTCCATCATCTGCTATTAACTCCTATTTAGTAAGAGGCACTAGAAAGTATATTGAAACTCTGAATACATGACTATGGCTTACACACTGGTGGGTGATCCAACTCCAGCCTACATGTTTTGACAGGGGATCTCCTACTGTCAGTATCTTTAAACATATTGCCTTGTAGAGGATTTTATCTAGAAATGAAACTTTTATACTCCTAATTATGGATTTTAAGCCTGACAGTGGTAGGTAACTGTGCAAATGGGCTGATGAATCTCACAGTTCAGCATATTGAATTTTACTTAATACACCTTTTATCATCTGTGATTGATATCCCAGAGTCCAGATTCCTTCCAGTATAGTATCTAGTATGACTCTTGATAGAGTGAACTTTCTTTCTTCTGTTAGCACTGAGCAAGCCTAGTTGCCAGCCGTGCCAGATGTGACAAGGGATCAGGTAACAAACAGCATCTTATACAATTAAAAAAACCCTTCTTCACCTGAATCTTCATTTATGGAGACCCCTGTTGCCTCTTATATCTGAGCCTTTCCATGGTTGAATATGAATTGTCCGTCTTCTGCACTTCCCTAACCACTTGTTTAGATTTCTAATTTCCCTCCCCTTTTAAATCACTGAACATTCATCTACCTGTTTTCCTTCTTCCACAAATATATTGTCATCTCTCCGTCCCTTGGTCCCTGTGCATCTAGTCCTTACAATAGCAATTATAGTGAGTACTGGGAGAAAGCAAAGGTAAAAGTATGAATCCAATTCCTTGTGCTCAAGGAATGCTCTGCTGTTTAATTCTGTTTAGGATTTCAGACATAATTTGGCTGGCAAAGAAACAGTTTTGCATTTCTTAAAATCACAGTAAATGTGTGGGTCTTTATTTTCCTGTGTTAACTGTGAATCAAGCCACTATATTCACTTGAATTCCATTTAAATGATATTTATATTTATAGTGTAGGCTTTTTATGAATTTATAGGACTTTGTATATGGCTACTTTTATTATTTTAATATTTTTACTAACTTATTGAAAAATCTGTTTTCATTTAGATTGCCTAGTAAATGCTTTAGTATTAGGGCTACAGAAACAAAATGCTTGTCCATAACTTCCTTTCATTACATTTTCTAGTGATCATATTAGCAGACTTGGTAAAATTAGCAGAGATATCAGAAGCAAAATATCATTACTTAACTATGAATTATTTAAGTTTCAGTCTACACAAAAGTATATAAAACAAACTGCAATTATGGGAAAAAAAACAAAAGGAAATAATGAACAGTTGACTCTGTGGCCCTTCCCTCTAATCTGAGGGACATCTAAGAATTTGATCCTTAGTCAATTCCTCTTTTACCAAAGATGGATGAACTAAATCTAACATCACAATCAATAAAAAAATTCACATAGCTCATTCACAAATGTATATATTACCAAAATTATTAAAGATGAAGACTTCGTTTCAGTGCTCCAGGATCTTTGCTCTTTGCTTTTTTTCTGAAATACCATGTTCAGAATTTAAGAAATAAAGGTCAGACTGATAGGGATAGATCATAAAGAAGCTGCTTGAAAAATATAATGAGGAAGACCAGAATCCAAAACTAGGTGATACCGTCTGAGATCCTCAGGCCAACATGTACTGGATATATGAGTTGGCAATAATTTGTTGAAGGAATTAAAGATATTCACCAGTGACATCATTAATTGTATTGACCAATAATATCATAATTTATTAGCAAGCAGAAATCCTTAATTTCTTTTTTGGAGGAGAGAAAGAGAGAAGGGGAGAGAGAGAGAGAGAGAGAGAGAGAGAGAATCTTAAGCAGACTCCAAGCTTAGCATGGAGTCTGACATGGGGCTTGAAGTCATGCCCCTGAGATCATGACCGGGGCCAAAATCAAGAGTCAGACTCTTAACTGAGCCACCCAGGCAATTCAACAAGAAGAAACTCTAAAGTGCCATCCTTCTTCAAGTCTCAGTCTAGAATTCTTGATGCAGAATAGCTTTCCCTGGATACAAGTACATATGATGTCTTTTCCTCTATTGCTAGAGGAATTCCCTGACATTTGAGTTTAAAGCCAAAATTAGGAAAAATGCCCATTAATGTCTTCTGCTCATTCTTAACTGGATTATTTGTTTTTTGGGTGTTGCGTTTGATAAGTTCTTTATAGATTTTGGATACTAAACCCTTTATCAGATATATCATTGGCAAATATCTTCTCCCATTCTGAAGGTTGCCTTTCAGTTTTGTTGATTATTTCTTTTGCTGTGCAGAAGCTTCATATAGTGGTTAAGTCCTAATAGTTCATTTTTTACTTTTGTTTCCCTTCCTTCTGGCAACGTGTCAGTAAGAAGTTGCTACAGCTGATGTTAAAGAAGTTATTGCCTGTGTTCCTCTCTAAGATTTTGATGGTTTCCTCCCTCACACTTAGGTCTTTCATCCATTTGAATTTATGTTTGTGTATGGTGTAAAGAAAGTCACTCAGTTTCATGCTTCTGTCCAGTTTTCCCAGCACCATTTATTGAAGAGACTTTCTTTTTTCCATTGGATATTCTTTCCTGCTTTGTCAAAACCTAGTTGACCAAAGCCTCCAGCTTTGCCTTTCTTTTTCAAGGTTGTTTTGGCTATTCAGGGTCTTCTGTGGTTCCATACAAATTTTAGGATTGTTTTTCTAACTCTGTGAAAAATGTTGTTGGTATTTTGATAGGGATTGCATTAAAAATGTAGATTACATTGGGCAATATAGACATTTTAATGATATTTGTTCTTCCAATCCATGAGCACAGAAAGTTTTTCCATTTCTTTGTGTTCTCTTCAAATTCTTTCATAAGTGTTCTATAGTTTTGAGAGTACAGATCTTTCACCTCTTTGGTTAGGTTTATTCCTAGGTATCTTATGGTTTTGGTGCAATTGTGATTGGGATTGACTTTTGATTTCTCTTTCTGCTGTTTCATTATTGGTATATAGGAATGAAACAGATTTCTGTACATTGATTTTGTATCCTGAGACTTTACTGAATTTGTGTATCAGTTTTAGCATTTTTTGGTAGAATCTAGGGTTTTCTATATAGAGTATCATGTCATCTGTAAAGAGTGAAAGTTTGACATACAGATGGCCAACAGACACATGAAATGATATTCTACATTACTCATCATCAGAAAAATACAAATCAAAACTACAATGGGATATCACCTCATACCATTCAGAATAGCTAAAATTAACAACACAGGAAATAACAGGTGTTGGTAAGGATGCAAAAAAAGGGTAACCCACTTACGCTGTCGGTGGAAATGCAAATTGGTGCAGTCACTCTGGAAAATAGTATGGAGCTACCTCAAAAAGTTAAAAAAAAAAAAAAAAAAAGAACAGCCTATGAGCCAGCAATTGTAGTACTAGGTATTTACCCAAAGGATACAAAAATACTGATTCAAAGGGATACATGCACTCCAATGTTTATCACAGCACTATCAATAATAACCAAATTATGGAAAGAGACCAAATGTCCATTGACTAATGAATGAATAAAGAAGATGTAGTATGTATATTTATATATAATGGAATATTACTCAGCCATAAAAAGAATGAAATTTTGCCATTTGCAATGATGTGGATGAAGCTAGAGTATTATGTTAAGTGAAAAAAGCCAATCAGGGAAAGACACATACTATATGATTTCATTCATATGTGGAATTGAAGAAACAAAATAAATGATCATAGGTGGAAAAAAAAGAGAGAGGAAAACCAAGAAATAGACTAAATAGACTCTTAACTATAGAGAACGAACTGATGGTTACCAGAGGAGAGGTGGTGGTGGGGGTATGGCTCAAGTAGGTGATGGAGATTAAGAAGTGTACTTGTGATGCACACCAGGTGTTGTATGGAAGTGGTGAATCACTGTGTTCTACACCTGAAATTAAAATTACGCTGTATGCTAATTAACTGGAATTTAAATAAACACCAAAAAAAAATAATAGAGCCAAAGTTAGGGCTAAAATTTTGGTTCCATTAAAGTCAATTGAAGAAATAATAGGAAAAAAAAGTGAAACATATTTACTCTCTTTGCGGACTACCTTTTTGTTAAGTTCAAATTAGTTTCAGCTTTAGATAACCAACAAGCAAGCAAAAAAGCTAGAGTCCTAATCAAAGTAGAATTTCTCTCTTAAATAAAAATTCTAGATGTGGGTAGTCTAGGTTTGTGTGAGCATCACCAAGGAGATAGAGTTTATTGTATCATTCTGTTGCCACATCCAAGCTTGGCACTGATGCTCATGTACTTCATGGTACAAGAGAGCTATTGGAGCTCTGTCCATCCCATCCAAATCCAGACAGCAGGATAGAGGAGGGGTAGAAGGACACAGAGTGCTTCTCCCAAATGGGTTAAAAATATTAGCCACCTTCTATGATTTCTTTCTGTCAAATTGGCTCAAATATTGTCTCTATGGCATTTCTAGGTACAAAAGATGGGAAGTGTTAAAGTCTTATAACTCAGTGAAAATACTGAGTACCCAAGTAATACTCAAGATCTGTTCTTAAAGGAGGAGGAAATAGATATTGTGCAGCCCCGATCAGCAGTCTGAGAAGATGTTTGAATTCTTTCCCTTGCAGCGTTTCCCCACTAATACATAAACTTTGTAAATTTGCTGCGGTTGTCAATTCACAGACCTCTCTAGGTTTGCCCTCTTGTTTTCTGCCCCCATGGCTTCCATTTCCTGCCTTACTACCCCATGACCTTTCTGTTACCTTACCTAACCATAACGCAAAACCAGTCTTTTATATTCAGTTTACTCACCCAAGTAATTTTATGTTTACATTAATTTTTGAAAATGGCAAGACTAATTATTTAATTTTTTTCTTCTAAGTTAACTGATAAACTGAATCATGAGGCCTTTAGCTTATATAATAGTATTACCTTCTTCCCCTTCAGTCGTGCTAGGTGAGAAATAAGGAAAAGTTCTAACCTTCTCCAATGATACGGTAAGAGCTTCCTGGTCTCTTCTCCTTCTTCCTTTCAAAATAAAACTTTTATCCACTGTGTCCATGGCTGTGAGTCTTCTTTGTTCTTCTTTAAAAATGTCCCTCCAAAATTTTATTTAAATTCAAGTTAGTTAACATACCGTGTAATATTGATTTCAGGGCTAGAATTTAATGTTAATTCATGTCCGTGAATTCCAACACTGAATCACATGTTAAATAAATGCATCTTTACACACTTGAGTTTTATATATATGATTATACTAATATACTAATTATGTGATACTAAAAATATATTCCAAAAATTATAAGGAGTATGGAGTGATAATATATTATCTGCAGTTTCAGAGGAAATAAAAATAGATTTTGTATTTTCATCATATAAAGATTAGCAGTGTAAAAATAAAAATCTAGAAAATTATGTCCAGTCATCTCTCCCTAGAACTGTGCTTGTCAAACTATAGTATGCATAAGACTTACTTAAGATCCTTGATAAGACTTAGGATCTTTGATAAAAACCTTTGAGCATTATAGGCCTCATCCCTAGAGACTCTGATTCAATTTATGTAATGTGGAATCCAAGAAACTGTGTTTTAAGTCAGCACACAAAGGTTCTCAGATAGGATGCCTAAAGGAAAATTTGGGTAGGGGGTTGACAGACCAAAGAGGACTCTCCTCACACATTAGGAGTTAAAAGCAAACAAAGCAGTAGAAAAGAAAAAGGTCAATACATCCATGTGAGAGCCTTCTGTTTTTCAAGAGAACATACGTAAAAGACAGAATGATTATAAAAGATAATAAAAGAACTTTCCAATTTGTAGAGAAGATTCAAGGGAGAAGAGGATTATTTTGCACTCAGTGAGAAACTGAAGCCATATCATGTAAAACATTAAGACACAAATTTATATCCAATATAAAATTTGACAGTGATTATATTTTGTAACCAGTCAAAAATAGAAGCAAATTATGATAAATATTGCCATCAAACAAGGATAATATAATGATAAGGTTGGTGACATTTTTTTCCTCATCAGAAGACAATGCACTAATTTTCTATTGTGTAAATGTAATACTTAAGAGTTCTATCACTGGAGACAATTCTAATACCTATTAATTATATTATAATAGACTTTTTTTCCTACTTCTCAGTTGTTTCAACCCTAAAATTAGAATGAAATTGTTAATTAACTCATGAGATTATGCTGACAAATCAATACAACATGATAATACATGTAAGTATGTAACACAGTGTCTACTTCATAAATGTCCAATATTGTTAGACCTACAACATACTCTCATGTCTTCCAAAGCTGTGATTGAAAAATAAATAAAGGTGATAAGGGTGGAATCAAACAGTAAATCTGTATGGAATACAGCTACTGGGGACAAAGCAAAACCCTGCTATACAGAAGCTTTACCTAATCATGGATGAAGAATGTTCTATAAGGATCCAAATACTGCTTAAGATTCTGGCTGTCTGAAAAAAAAATCCTCTAGACTAGAATTAATGTGGAGATGAATAATTAATGAAAATTCTTTGGCTATGGATTACCATGCTTCTCTTCCCTACTGCTACTGGTATCATTCATTAATATATATCATCTAACCATCAATAAACGAGGAAGAGTTGACCACTTGTAAGGGAAATCCTTCGCTTACACATCTCTTCATCTGATCCTCTCCATTGTCATGGGTACGGTTGGACCTGAGCAATTAGCTGAACAATACTTTCCCTAAAATCTTTCCTGCCTGACAACCTAGATTTGTGAACTAGAGAAAATGCTTATTACCCTACCTCTTAGCCAAACTGTATTTATGAGTTGCCTGAATCCAGTTTACTTGCCTTCTTAAAGCAGGTACAAATTATCCTACTCAATTTTACTTGGTGTTTTACAGTTGAATGCATCAATTTGTCACTAGAAGGAGAAAGCGAAAACTAGAATAAGAGAGACTTTAGGGTTCATTCAGTGTAGGATATAACTAAATTTCCTGTAAAAATTAAATGGCTGTAAATTGTCATCTCCCTGCTGGTAGCAACCAAATCTGTATTCCAACCCAAATATATCTCCTGAGTTTCAAATCAGAAATCTGAGTTGCCTTCTGAGCTATAAAACTGTAATCTCACAAGCAACCCCTGAGTCACAAATCATTCAAGTCTCCCCAAAGCTGTTTCTTCCACACCACTTTTCTGTAAATGGCATCACTGGATTCAGTTACCATGTCCTGGACTTTTCCTCTCTGTCTACTTCTTTATACTCACACTAGACATCTTTAATTCACACTAGACACACTAGACCCCTCTTGTCCAGGTTGCTAAAACTGCAACCCAAATTATTTCCTTTCAGTCCTGCTACTACTCCAATGTATCCTTCAAACCACCACCAAAATGATGTTTTAAACAATTCTGAAATGCTCCATCTTGTGTGTTATATCTTCCAGCTACCATCCCTAGCAGACAAGATGAAGGGCCATTTTACTGACATTCTAGTATGCCTTTATGATCACAGTCCAGCATAGGATCATCTCCTGCCATGATTGTCAAAGCCTCCCAACCAACGATCACCATTCATCTCTCAGCAATCACATTTGGGGTGACTTAGCTTCTTGGCACAAGGGAGAACGGACAGCAGAGGAACACTGGAGTGTTTCTGTAAAAGGGAGTTAGAAGGAGCTTATTATAGTATTTGGACACATGCCAAAGACTCTAAGTAGGATTTAAGGACATGGATAATTCCGAATGGGATGCTGTAAAACAACACAGAGAAATCAATGACTGGGTATCTGCCTATCTATCTATCTATCTATCTATCTATCTATCTATCTATCATCTATCTATCTATCATCTATCCATCTATATTATTTTTTTTATATATCTAAGAGGCAGGGAGTTCAAAGTGGAGCTAAACTTGTCACTGGTAAAGAAACCATAGTCATGCAAGCTTTCCTGAAGAACAGGATGTTTCGTTAACTTTTGTGGTTGCAAAGTATCC
Source organism: Crocuta crocuta (assembly GCF_008692635.1). Lineage (NCBI taxonomy): Eukaryota > Metazoa > Chordata > Mammalia > Carnivora > Hyaenidae > Crocuta > Crocuta crocuta. The sequence continues at coordinate 1,116,458 of NW_027531990.1, forward strand.
TTTCCTCTGTCTTAGTCTTTTGCAGTCACAGAGTGGGCTTCTCCAAGTACTGATTCTATTCTGAAAAGTTGTTTATGTTTTCTGTAGAATGTTACTGCCAAGCTGTCAGCTTCCAATGAGCTGCTAGGGTCATTTTCCACTTTCTCGCCACCCATGCCAAGTTTGCGTCCTCATTTACCCAACACTGTGCAGCCCCCTGAAAGACATGTGCTATTCCTAGTTTGAGTCTTGACAGAAGCATTTCTCAGAACTTGAAAAACTCCAATTGTACTTCTTCCAGGACTTCCTCCTACTTACCCTTGAGGATTATTTTCTTCCTCTCATGTGCATGTGTGTATGGGTTAACATATGGAAGAAATATATAGATGTATCAACATTGTCTTTTTAAAAATAAATGATATAAAATTAAGTAAAATAAAGTGTCCATTCACTAATCCATTCACAAGCCATCTTATTCTTCTTCCCAGTTTCAAAATGAGAGTAAGATTATTGTATTCAAGGCTATCATCTTGAAGAAATGATAATACACCAATGACATAGAGATTCTCATTTTACTAGAGATGGATATGCAACCAATAAATCTAAAAATGATTTATTTGGATTTCAAAGGGTTCAATAACATATTTAATAATAATATTAAGTTATGCTTATTCATGTGTCTTTGTCAAAGATGTATTTTAAAAGGAAATGATTTTCCCAATTCAACTATTCTGTAGATAAGATTAAAAAACTAATCTTGACTTTGAAATCAAATTCTCTAAAGATCTGTCAAAACAAAATATTTTGGACCTATACAAAGAAAGCAACCTAATGAATTCTAACATCTGGGATAAATGTATTAGAATACACAATGTTATATATACATATATTCATACACACACACACACACACACACACACACACACATATTGTTTTAAGTTCACCAAAGTACTACAAGCAGTATCTTAAAATCCAAAAATTTTTAGGGGTGCCTCAGTGGCTCAGTCAGTTGAGCATCTGACCTCGGCTCAGGTCGTGATCTCATGGTTGGTGGGTTCGAGCCCTACATCAGGCTCTGTGCTGACAGCTTAGAGCCTGGAGATGCTCCAGATTCTGTGTCTCCCTCTCTCTCTCTCTGCCCCTTGCCACTCACGCTCTGTCTCTCTCCCTCAAAAATAAACAAACATTAAAAATTTTTAAATCCAAAATATTGTAATGCTTTAAACTCCTCTAAGGAACCTTATTCTTAATCAATAAATCATCATAACCACTTGTTAATTTAGCCAGTATAGCACCATTTCAGCAAACTCTCAGGAGTGATGAAATAAAAACAAGAATTATTGTAACAATACGAGATCAGTAGATGTATAATGAGCTAAATCCTCTGAGTCCATTAATAAAACTCCAAACACAATATGAATTAAATAAGTAATAGTAATCTAAAAATTTCCTCCAACAACTGGGTAATACAATGGTTGATTTAATGCATGGTTAACACAATGACATAGTGTGTGGAGCTGCCTGGGAGTAAGACACGTGGAATGCTGGCCTCCTTGTTCCCCTGGTAGAGACAGAAGCTGATCTTTCACCACCTGCTAAGCTGCCAGTGTTGGGAGTGGGGATCAGTGACTCCCCCTCCCCACCCCGTCCCGGTGCCTCCAGGCCACCGAGGTCTGAGTCAACCCTGTGCAGTTCGACCTTGACTTCATATTGTGTGTGATACCGAGGTGGAGTGGATAGGCTATGGGAGGTGACCACTACCTTGCTTCTGGTTGAGGTGCCCAAGAGACAAATTCAAGGGGAGGAGCATGATGAAGAATTTCTAAGGAAGATGCACCCCTTGCTGCTGGAAGTGGATGTGTCAGGGGGCACTTTGCAAAGCCCAGCGTGGACGTCTGTACTCCAATACTGGTGGGATCCCCACCATGCTGCTGAATGAGGAAGGTGCCCAGGGTTAAATGTGCCACGTAGCAGTTTTCATCCTGTGACCCTGCAGATCTCTACTGATATATATCCTGTTTGCTGGGGCTGCCGTGTACTCCATCCCTTGATCGAGTGACACACCAAACACATAGTGTTCCTGAGCTTGATATTCTATTTTTTCCCACTAAAGTTTCATACCCATCACCCCCAAAAAGGAGGAAAGATTAAACCTTATGCTTCGGTATAATGAATTAGCTAGAACATAATAAACAAAGAGACAATAAACTTTAAACAATAAATCATAAACTGTAACTGAAAACATAGACTGTGTAGGAGTTACCTGTAAACAGTTAATAAGGAAAAATTCTTTTCCGTGACTAATTAATAAGAAGGATTTACAGATAGAGGTAAAAAAAAAAACAAACAACGACAACAACAAACAAACCTTGGCCAGGTGACAGTTGGTTATCCAAAGCAGAATTTAAGTTCAACTTTGAATTTACCTTAAGAATTAATCCTAATATAAATTAAATGTTAATCAGAAGATGTAGAGATCATCTGAAATAGGATAAAATCTTCCTTGAGAGTAATTACTTGTAAAATTATAATTGGCTTAAGGGCAGCACCAATTACAAATGCATTCCAGCTCAACCATAACTAAATACCTATAAGCAAAACCATCTTAATACCATAATAGATTAACCTATATATACAGAGACAGGGAAAAAAGTATTATAAGTAATAAATGCTGCTTTGGATTATCCCTTATCAAAATGGATGAGCCATTGATAGAGAATAGATAGAAAAAACTTTTTAACATATTAATTTAACATACTGTAAGTCTGAAACATAAATGAAATAAGAAAAGATTAAAAGAAGTTAAAGTAAATGAACACTCAATCTTTCCTCTATTTGCTAAAGGAACCCATAAAACTTAAATGTATTCATTGAGTATGAAAACTAGTTATCTAAGAAACTAAAGGAATCATTCTCTGAATTAATTATTTGGGTTGAGTGACCTCAGAGCATAGAAAAACCAGCAAAGGATCAAATCTAGACTAATCACTCAAAATATATAACCATCATGAGTTGAACTAAAATTTTTATCAATAGGACAGATTTCTAAAGTGGAAACAATGAAATCCTGTTTTAGAGGTCAAATTGATGTTAAAATTATGGCTTTACTGTTGCATCCAGACATCCTTAGGACGTAACTTCCATTAAAAAGGTTCTTCTATCCCATCATTAGAATTCTGTGTGGCCTGGATTCAAACCAGTGTTCATTTTGGTGTCTCTTCATATAAAGATACCTCATATATGAAACAGCTTGACAAACAAGGTCTATTCTATGAAAGGGACTGATATTAAATATATATATACATATTTGAATACAAGAGATTGTTAAAATCCCTCTATAAGATTGGTGCTCATTGAGATGATAGAATCCCGTAATAACATAAATTTAAAACTTTATTTTCAGAGGCTCAACTTTTTTATTTTAACAAACATGCTGCTAATTACTTTGCAATTATTAATTACTCCTATTAGCTGTGGCCGCCTTAATGCTTAACCAAAAAATTTAGGTCATACTGAATTTCAAAAAGAAGCAAATATTGTAGGTCCATACGGACTTCAGCCACTTGCAGATATCATACAATGATACCTCAGAGAATAATGTTGCCTTCTAACTTTATCAATACTAATATGGATTATTGCTTCTATTATTGTCCTGACCTTACTTAAACAAGTGTGAGCATCCACACTAAGATCATATCCATTAATAGGATTAAACCTCAAATTACCGTTTGCATGAAGATTAGCTGCATAGACAGTTTAGTTCAGAGCATGCCCTCTAACTGGAGCTGTACAAACATAACACCAATTCCACATGAGACCACATTGGCAGTTATTCTGTTATATTAATAACTACACATATATGCACCTGTGCCCCTTACATTAACAACTACCTTTCCTAAATAACGGGCTTTGATCTACTTCTAACTTTTGGGAAGAGAGGCAAAAGCAGCCCACACAAGATTTTATTTGGCTGCTTCTTGAAATTCAGTATGAAAGTTCAACCTCTCAGCTTGGTGAAATGAAGAATTATCTTCTGTCCTCATATTTTTTGTATACAGCTTATTCTTAGCCATCTTACATAGACTTCCATATACTTTCGGCTATACTCAACACAGCACAAGATGGTCATTATATTTGACTACTTGATTTTTAAACTAGAAGAGAATAGTAGAGACAGCTAATTCAGGCTGCTCTTCATCAGTGAGGGTTTTTATTAGTAGAGGTTTAGATTTATAACTGACTATAATTGATTATTATTGCCCCTACCTTAAAAATAATTTTCTTTATAGTAACGCTAAACCCATTAGTAGTATCATGTCTTAATATATTTTAATCTCTTTAGCTGCTGGGGTGTCTATCACCTGAGCCTCCACAGTCTAAAGGAAATAATATTTTTAAAAATATATTACAAACACTATTTATCAACATCACCCTTGATGTTTATATTAGAATTATTACAAAACATCATATACTAATTCTGACAGCATCTATGGCTCACTACTACTTATAAAAATGGATTTCAATGAAGGCGTATAATTATTGGTAAAATGTTCCCAATCACGTTTTCTACACCAGATAAAGCTTTATTTCGCATGTGATCACTTCACTTTTGAAAGTGACCCTAATACTGACCCTTCTGATTGCTCTCTGTCTTTATATAATAATGTATTGATACTGATCCTATTCTTCTTGTACTAATTTAGTACAACTAACTCTGAATCTTAGCTTTGCTTTAAGCCCAGTAAAGAACAATAGGCCCATTAGTGTCCAGTCTGTTTAACATTATTCACCTCTGTAACTAGTAATTTCACATTCTGATTACTACAATTACTGCCTATATACAGAAAAATCAAGAACATGTGAATATGGATGCAAAAATCTAGAACTGTCTACCTGTAGTTTACAATAACATGCTTCCCTTATCAATCCAATTGTTATTATTTGATCCCAAAATTTTATTGTTACTAACACTACCTTGGACTTTCCAGTATATCATCATAGAAATGAATTAAATAAAATAAATAAAATAAAAATAAATAAAAATAATAATAAAAGCAGAGTCACAAATTTAGANAACAGATTTGTAAGAGTAAAATTAGTCTAACCACAAAATGAGTAACTTTGACACCCTAGATTAGGGTTTACTATAATTCCTAATACATCTATCAATAGAAACTTCTCAGTCACATTCATAGTAATGCTTCTAAGCCTTTTAACTTATGCTATATGATAACTTCACTATAATTTTCAGTGGGCATATCATTTTTTAAAAAATCTTTTAACATTTTCATTTTTGAGAGAGAGATAGAGTGTGAGTGTGGAAGGGGCAGAGAAAGAGAGACACACACACAGAATCCGAAGCAGGATCCAGGCTCTGGGCTGTCAGCACAAAGCCCAACGCGGGGCTGGAACCCATGAGTGGTGAGATCATGACCTGAGCCTAAGTCAGACGCTTAACGGACTGAGCCACCCAGGCACCCTATATCATTTTTATTTATATGCCTTATTAGAAATAAATGCTTAGCACTCCTATTAAAAATTGTAGGTATATGCATTTTCAATGTCAAAATTCTCAATCCATATCAACTTTAAAAATTACTTTCCTTCCCTAAGTGTGGTGTTCCAAAACAAATAAAATCTGAAGTAACTATTTCTTAAAACCTCACTATTAAAAAAAACTATTACATAAAGAAATAAGCTTTATGGGTTTTTTTTTTTTTGGAACTGTTTTTCAAAGTCACTTTCCACAACTTGCCAGTAGGTACAAACTGATTATCACCATTAATACTAGTTGCTAGCCAATTTCATCTATTGAAAGTGCCTGTTGGGCACCTGGATGACTTAGTCAGTTAAGTGTCTGACGCTTGATTTTGGCTCCGGTCATGATCTCAAAGTTCGAGAGTTCGATCCCAGCATCAGGGTTGGTGCTGACAGTGTAAAGCCTGTTTGGGATTCTCTCTCTTCCTCTCTCTCTGCCCCTCCACTGCTCGCTCTCCCCCCGCAAAAACAAATAAATAAACTTTAATAAATAAACCCCCCAATAATGCTATATTTCAATGTTTGTTTCAGTTCAAATAATTTTAATCAAACATTCACTAACACAAAATTTATCCTGTTCTATATATTATTTGAAGCAATATGAGTTCCAGTATTTATTATTGCCATTTGACAGGGAAATGAGACCCAAAAAATGAATACAGGATTATGCTTTTCATTATATAAAACGATAGGATTCTTTCTACCTTTAGTAGCACTGATTTATATTCAACACTATAGACTTACTAACTTTACTTATTATATAGTCCTGTACTTCCAAATAACCCCCAATAGGTGATCCCATAAATTACTATGACCAGCATGCATAATGACACTTATATTAAAAATTACCCCTACAGAGACCATATCTTTAACTACCAAACAGCACATCAAACCACAAATCGCACCAATTACGGAATGAGATTATAGAGACAGTGCCCATATCATTTTTTAATAACACTTACTATGTCTTAATATGCCTTAGAAAAGGTCTTCCAGTAATGGATATCTAAGACATTATTTAAATATTGATTAATTAAAATATGCTATGTAGCTTATTTTACTTATTTGCCTTTGGAAAACATTTCCTTTGAATTCCTATCTTTCTATACTAGAATGGATCCCTAAAATTAGTAGATCTATATTCTAGCCCTCCCCCATCTCAACAATATTCCAATTGGTTATGCTCCCTGTACCTACTTACAAAGAAAATTCTCAATGAACATTTCTATGGGCCAGATCAAACTCTTCCATGCCATTCTTCATTCTGTAGTAAGAAAATCTGAACAGACATTTATCACCAAAATCAGCAATTTAAATTATTAAATAAAACTACTCTCTTATTCTTGGTCCCCACTTCCACTCAGTTCACATCCAATAGGATTCTGATCCCTGCTGTGGAAACACTAGTGTCAGTAAGTATACTGGAGCCATGGTTTAAATTAACAGTTCTCTGTCTATAGACTGAGTGTCCCTAGTATCCACCACACTTACATGTCTAAACAACAAACATAAAGAGTCCCCCTTGTTTGGGTTCTCTCCTTTTATGATTTTCCAGGTACATCTAATGAGGTAATCATCATGCAGGCAAGTATCTCCAATGAATCCATTGACTCTAAATACAATAGGACATTTTCCTAATAATAATGATCCTCCTCATCTTCTAAACAAAATGGTCATAATTATGATTCAGGGATAAACGTGAGGAACAAGAGAGTGCATTATAATGCAAATATTGAATGTGAATGTCAGAGGATTTGCATTGCTAAGGATAATGGACAGTCTCTGTGCAAGATGTTAAAGTGTTTTTCATAAAACCTGTTGTTATGCCCTCTCATCTAAATAATGTAACACTGATACTTATCCATCTTTGAAATAACCGAGGGCTGTGAAGTAAATAACTAGCTGACAGTCACTTATCACGCTTGCTGAGGCAGGTCTTTATCAGTTTGCTCACTGTAACACTCTTGTACAGTTGACCATTAAACAACATGGGGGGTTCTGTGCCCTGACCTACCTCATTCTCCACAGGCAAAAGTTCACATATAACTTTGGACTCCCCAAAATGTGACTACTAATAGCCTACTGTTGACCAAAAGCTTTATTGGTAACAAAAACAATTAACACATGTTTTATATGTTGCATGTACATATACTGTAATCCTACAATAAAATAGATATAGAAATGGAAATGTTAAGAAAATCATAAGAGAAAATACATTCACAATACTATACTTCATTTATTGAAAAAAGTCCACGTATAAGTGCACCTGCACGGGTCAAACCCATGTTGTTCAAGGATAAACTGTGTTTGATTTGATCAAGTGCTCTACTTTTATACTCTTTCTAATACTTCCTATTCTTAACCACGGGCATTGCCTAAGCTATATTAAAAGAACTGACATTTAATAAGTAAATGTATTCCAGATGTTAAAGTGTGTATATTATCTGTTGACAATCAGAATTTCTGGGAAACCACAAACTTAAATTCCACACATCTTACCTACAACAAAAACCACTGTCATGCAAAACTTGAGTAGTGAGTTCCTTTTTCTGCTCTGACCCAGAGATGAACAGTAAATCCACCAAAAATTCTAGATCCTACTTCATCATGGTATACTGTGGTTAACGTCTTTCTCTGGTCGTTTTCTGCACCCACAGAACACAGCCAGTTTTAGAGGCTAATAGGAAAGTCTTTACAAACTAATGACTGTTGGAATGGCTGCTCTTCTCCTTAGAGCTAATGGAACCCTTCCTGTTTTCTCCTATTATTTTCTTTTAACAGAGAGAAACAGTCAGTAAGAACAAAATAATATAAACAAATCCACAAGGTCTTGACTCTGAGACTAAGATTGTTTGTAAGCAATGTGAACAATCACATACAAGTTAAACAGAAGGTTGCTTGGAGCTTGGGTCTAGCAACTCACTCAGTGCCACTTTGGAGCTTCTCCTGAGTAACAATCAGTCAGGGCTTGCTTTTAACACATCTGTATTCTATGAGCATTACAACTATGTTATTCAAATGTTGTTTTGTTTTTAAGTTTATTCACTTTGAGAGAGAGAGAGAGAGAGAACAAGAGAGAGAAAGTGAATGGGGAAAGGGCAGAGAAAGAGGAAGACAAAGAATCCAAAGCAGTCTCTAGGCTCTGAGCCCCAACTCAGGGCTCAAACCCACCAACCTCAAGATCATGACCTGAACCAAAATCGGATGCTTAACCGAATGAGCCACCTAGATACCCCCCAAATGTTTTATATTCCTTTTTTCTTCAAGTAGCATGAAGTGAGAGCATATTAAATTCTCCAATTAAAATAATTTTATTCAATAATATTAATTTTCAATATATTTTTTCTGTAGTCTTCAATTCTACAAACTTGTGCAACTCTATTTCTAATGATACATTGTTGTAAAGAGATTAGGTAGATGAGAAAGAAGAAACATAAACTGAATACATGCAGCCATTGTGACAGGCAAAAAGGGGAAGAGTATACTGTGTGATGGAAAGCCAAATGGAGAAAATATTTTCAGGAGGAGACCTGATTGGTTGTGCCAAGTGCTACTGATGAGTCAGGTAAGAAGATGGCTCAGAACTGACCTTTGGACATAGTCATATATGGCCTGACAAGAGCTGCTTTAATGGAACCATGGAAAAGCACAAATGAGGTGGGTATGAGAGAGACTAAGAGGGGAGGAATTGGAGACTGCAGGTAGACAGAGCTCTTTTGAGGGTCTTACTTAAAGGAGAAAAGAGAAAGGAGCAAAATTTGGACATGCATATGAGGTCAAGAAAAAATAAAATAAGATAAAATAAAATAAAAGGGAAGAATTAATGGCATGTTCTCAGGCTGATGGGAATGACCCCCCCAAAAGAAAAGCTTGAAAATTGAGGAAAGGAAGGAAACAGTTGTAGGCAAAGTTTCCATGAGTGAGAGATGAGGTATTTTAGCACATGAGGAGAGGAACTGATGGCAGCTGAAAGCACAGATAATTTTCCCTAATAACAGAAGTAAGGATAGTATATGGTGCAGACGTAAGAAAGTTAATCTTCTAGAAGGGAGTCTAATTGCTGAAGAACTAAGAGACAAGGTCACAATCTGACAGAGTACAGAAGGAACTTAGAGATTTGAGGACAGTGAAGGCAGAAAAGGACAGTTTCAGAGAATAGAAGAGAAAATGAACAAAGGAAATGTCTTATGATTATTGTTTTATTGTGTTATTTATTTTGTTTTTCTCTTTTCCAAGATTTAAATGAGGACAGGTCAATTTTACCAAGCTTGATATTTCAAAAAGAAATTTTTTTTATTTTTTTAGCATTTTTTCATTTTTGAGAGAGAGAGATAGAGTGTGAGCGAGGGAGGGACAGAGAGAGAGACACACACACAGAATCCGAAGCAGGCTCGAGGCTCTGAACTGTCAGCACAGAGCCCAACACAGGGCTTGAACCCACGAGTGGTGAGATCATGACCTGAGCCAAAGTTGGACACTTAACCGACTGAGCCACCCAGGTGCCCCAAGAAATAAAATTTTTTTAATTGAAGAAGAAAAGAAAAAGTAATTTCAGTATATTCTACTTAGTTNAAGGCAGAAAAGGACAGTTTCAGAGAATAGAAGAGAAAATGAACAAAGGAAATGTCTTATGATTATTGTTTTATTGTGTTATTTATTTTGTTTTTCTCTTTTCCAAGATTTAAATGAGGACAGGTCAATTTTACCAAGCTTGATATTTCAAAAAGAAATTTTTTTTATTTTTTTAGCATTTTTTCATTTTTGAGAGAGAGATAGAGTGTGAGCGAGGGAGGGACAGAGAGAGAGAGACACACACAGAATCCGAAGCAGGCTCGAGGCTCTGAACTGTCAGCACAGAGCCCAACACAGGGCTTGAACCCACGAGTGGTGAGATCATGACCTGAGCCAAAGTTGGACACTTAACCGACTGAGCCACCCAGGTGCCCCAAGAAATAAAATTTTTTTAATTGAAGAAGAAAAGAAAAAGTAATTTCAGTATATTCTACTTAGTTCTCCCTCATCTCTATCTGAACATCATTTGAATTTTCCATAAGGTACAGTGGGGCTGGATATTGTAGATTTTTTTAATTAGTTCAGATAGCAGAAAAAAACTATTAAGAGAGCTAATAAGGTGGGCAGTCACAACAGGGGAGATATGTTTCTCCTTTCTATCTCTCTAATTCTGCCTAGACATAGTTTTAAGCTTACTAGTTGTGGGAATCAGCCCACAAGAAGGACTCCAATCATTACTGGCCCCTTGTATTCATATTTCTGTCTAGTTTCTTCTTTGAATCAGGACAGATCTGTGTGACCAGCAGCTACAGTGGAAGTATGATTTCCAAGGCTAGACCATGAAAAGCATTGCACTTCCTGCTTTGGTTTTTTGGATCGCTTACTCTGGGGGAACCCATCCTGATGTGAGGACATTTAAACAGCCCCATTGAGAGGCCCATGTGAAAGGGTACTGAAGCCTCCAAATAATACGGAGTGCCAGTACACCAACATTGCAACAACATCTAAAAGTGGATCCTTCAGCTCTAATCAAACCTTCATGTGGCTATAGCCCCACTTGTTACCTGCTTGCAACCACAGGAGAGGCCCTGAGTCAAACTTCCCAGCCAAGTCCCTTTCAACTCCTGACCTAGAGAAACTATGAGAGATATCAATTTTCATTGGGTTAAGACACTAATATTTGGAGGAACTGTTACTAAGCACTAGCTAACTAATAAAGGAGAATTTGTCCTTAGAGAGATATGTAACATGGAGAGATTTTATGGTAAGGAAAACTCCTATAGCTCACTCATTTTCTCTTTTCTTCAGATTCCATACATTGCTGATAAGAATCTGTTGGAATTTGGCTCCAAGTAGGTTGGTCTTCTCTTAAATTCTCACAATATTCCCCCCAACCCACCACGTCACATTTATTTTTTAGCTTCCTCTAGGTTAAAGAGAGCATTATCTTAATTCTTTTTGCACTAATTCTGCATTTCAAAATATATTTAAAATGCCATGCTGATATCACAGCAAATATACCAAGTAGACTATAAAGGTAAAGAACACTAGGGGCACTTGGATGGCTCAGTCTGCTTAGTGTCCGACTTTGGTTCAGGTCATGATCTCATGGTTTGTGAGCTCCAGCTTATGTGGGGCTCCCTGCTGTCAGCACAGAAGCCACTTCAGATCCTCTGTCCTCTTCGCTCTGTCCTCCCCCACTTGCTATAGCTCTCCCTCTCTCTCAAAGATAAACATTAAAATAAAAGGTGAAGAACTCTAAATAATTACCATATAAAAATGATCTATCACTGCTTCAGAAAATCTGATATAAGGAGAATATAAAATACAGATATATTTAAAAAACAGAAAACTATATTAGCAACATGCAAAAGAGACATAGGTAAGTCACTTTCAATGACTGAAAGTCTAAGATTGTCAAATAAAGGGAGTGAGCTGATAAAATCCATATCTTCTTAATTCCCAGTATATCCCAGGGAGACCATCTTCTGAACAAAGTTAAGCCATAAAAGGAAAGCAAAGGTATTAGATAAATTAGAGAGTATTAAAGCAAAACACAAAATCATAATATAGCACTATTTTTAAGAAATCCAAGAAATATTTTTAATTTCATAGAGAGCTTCATCTTGTTTATATTTTAAGATTAAATATTTTAACATCCTCATCATGTTCTCCCATTTTTTACCATAAGAGTTTCTGAATATTATTCATTCAGTCAACAAATACTTATTGAGCTCCTACTATATGCCAGCACTACTCTAAAAACTTGAATTAGAATAATGAATAAGAAAGATAATCTCTTCCTTCATGGAGCTTAAAACTAGTACGGATAAAAAGCACCTGAGTGGTTCAGTCAGTTAAGTGTTTGATGACACTTCAGCTCAGGTCACGATCTCATGGTTCGTGGGTTAGAGCCCACAAAGGGCTCTGTGCTGGCAGCTCAGAGCCTGAAGCCTGCTTTGGATTCTGTGTCTTCCTCTCTCTCTGTCCCTCTCTTTCTCATGATCTGTCTCTCAAAAATAAATAAACATTTAAAAAAATTTTAAAAACCTAATGCAGATAAAATTAACAAATAAGCACATTACATCAAATGAGTATTAAATGCTATGAAGAAAAAGTAAAAAGGTAAGGTGACACATAGTCAGGATGGATGGATCTTGATGCAGGCTGGCTGTGTCCTCAGACCCAGAAGGTGTCCCACCAGACCACCCAAGAGAGTCCTTGGTTTTGATCAGGATGGAAATCAAACGCAAGCTGAGGGGTAGTATGAGCAGAGTTTATTGAAGACATAGAGCAGATACAGAGAGTCTGGGAGATTCGGAGGGAAAGGAGAGAAAGTCTTGTCTTCGCTTCAGGCCTGGGGTTTTTATTGAGGATTGTGGGTCCTTAGGCAACCAGGAACAATAATGAGTGCTTAGATGTTATCCATAAGTCGCTTATGCCCTGGAGCCACAGATCTTGGTGAGACAGGGGTCTTGGTGCGTCAGAGTTCTTGGAAAATGTTCATGATGATCCCATCTGGTCACCCCTTAGATGCTTCCTATTGTGCTGGAAGACTCCAAAGAAATAATTAACTCCTTGACTTTTACAATGAGGACATACATTATCTTTTCTATAAGACATGTGTAAAGTGGGGGTGTAAGAACTATCAAGAATAGAAAAGGAGCAAAATACCAATTTTTCTTGGAGTCCCTTTAGTTTCCCTGTCTCAGTCTATTTAAGAGAATATTGTCAGTCTAACAATGTCAGTTACTATTAAATGTAAAATAGGTATAAATTTGACTCTCAACACTTGAGTGCATGAACTCTCTTTCCCCATGTTCCAAATTGAGTTCAATTTGTTTTTGAGGACTCCCTTATCTTTACCCTCTCCTTGAATATTATAATAAAAAATTCAGTAAGTCATTTTGCAGGAGACTCTTTCCCTTTCTTAAGGTCAATGTAGGACTACAAACTTAATAACTTTGGAAAGCTTGAAGAAAGACCACAGATCTATGGGTCATGGCCCACACTCAGATGTTCAATGTTCAAAGCGGTGTGGGCCATTCAAAAGCATTCAGTGCCAATGCTGTGGACCATCTCCCAGCTTTCTTATTACTCTGATTCCCAAAACTCTGTCACTTATTTATACTTCAGTCCCTAGTAATCCAAATGCTCTCCTAAAATGTGCCTAACACCTCTGGGTCAGTGTAGAAGAGGGAAGTACATGTCTGTCTTTGACCTCAAAGCATTCAATTTACAAAACTTAGGCAATCCATATGTCTTCATAGTCACCTCTCTCCTTTTTTAAAAACCTAGAATCCAACGAGGCTCAGACAGTTCAGCTTTTACCACCTTAAATATCTTATTCCAAGAGAGGATGGGAAAAAAGAGGCAAAGAATTCCTGGCATTCTTTTCTGATAAGCCCACAGGATGTTACCACAGCACATTTTTCAAAGCGGTTATCTGCTACAGATACAAGAATAAAGAGGGATTAGATTAGCTTTCTCCAGTTTTCATAGAGTTACACTTGTCAGAAATAAAGATTTGACTACTAAATATCACAATGTATTTGCAGAAAGAGTAGGCTGGAGAAGGATTGGGACATGCACTAAACTTACATATTTGGTGCCAATGAAACTCAATTTGGGTTACAAAGCCAGTTGTAATAGATACAGAAATCTCTGTTCTTCCTTAAGGTAAATATTTCAAAATGGGGAATTAAATGAAATATCAAAGAGTCTTACTATTCTGAGTCAGTAGAGCAAAGTGGGAAAGCTCAAACGCCCAGACAGCTGAATAGATGGTCTCTGTAGGTGCTCAAAAAGAACCATGACCAGAAGCCCTGGGCTTCAGATCGGGGGCAAGACTGCTAGTCTTAGGGAAAGAGATTGATAATAACAAGACTATGGGTTTCTAAATAAGTTCTTGTCAATGAAGAGTTTAAAAAATAAAACAAATACATCTAGATTGTTTTACATGGAATACAAAATAGACTATGGTTCAAGGTTAGACATTCTTGACAAGGTAGGTAAAGGCAAAGCACTACATCTCATGGAATGGGTTAACAATATCTTTTTTAGGGGAAACCTGTAAGCTCCCAGGTTACCAAGTATAGACACATACTCCACTATTCTCTCAGCAAAGAGAAGCCACGTGAGGACTAGATACAGTTGGAAGTGATAGCCATGCACTGGTGCTCCACAGATAGCCATGCAGTGGTGCTCCACAATGGTGCTCCACTGTTTTCTCTTCCATACCTGCTTAAGTGCAGGTTGGTGCATACTCTTGGAAGTGAGGTATAAAAGAAAGTGCCTAGAAACTAGAAAGTCTAAATATATATGCCAGGGGGGTTGTCTTAATTGTCTGAGAAACTCTATTTAAGCCACTAAATCAGTGTTCCTCAACCATTTTAAAATTATTGTCCCACCCTAAAGAGCCTTTTTATAGACACTTTGCTTCTAACATCCCTAATAAAATTTCAATACCCAATATACTATATTTCTGTTTGTGTACTATATCTGTGCTTTATGCTTAAAAAGAAGATTTTTCTCACTACCCTCCTCTCAAGAACCAACTCTCACCCCTTTGGGGGAGTATATCACCACCACTGAGAATGTATGCACCAGGGAGAAGAAGGGGGTCTCACCTATCTGGAGGTAAATTTGGGTGCAATTCCTCCCATGAAGGAAACGTGCCCTTGCTCATGGTCCACCTGGGATGTGACAACCTGACAACCTGAGTTTCTAGTGTGATACATAAGATAATCCTGCTTTTCTTTCTCTATTTTTCATCAAAAAACATATATATACATATATATATATATATATGTAAAACAGTCTTTAAAACTTAGCAATAAAAGCCAAATTGTTGATTCTGTGTCATTACAGTGGTTTGAGGTCATTGCTTATCAAGTAGTGGTCATAAAATATTTTAACAGCCCTTAAGATATTGATGTTGCAATTTCTAATTAAGTTAAACAGACATCTAGCTTGTAACACATAGCAATTCAATTTTAGATATATTCCCAAGAGAATTGTATCGTGCATCAGACTGTCCAAACCAATTTTGATTGTGATAGGTTCCAAACTGGAAACAGCCCAAATATCTATTGCTAGCAGAATACCACTCATCCATCCCTTAATAGAAATCAACTAATGACAAGTATAAACATGTGTCAAAAACATTATTTTGAGCAAAAGAAGCTAGGTACCAAAGATTCATGAAATATGATATACATGTGAGGAACTCATAATATTGTATGATTCCATTTATATAACATCAAACCCAGGCAACACTAATCGATGTGATAAAAATCAGAATAGTGATTGCCTGGGGCAGTGAGTGGATTGATAGAAAAGAGCCATGAGGAACCTATATTAGGGGATGAAAATATTCTATATCTTGATATCAACATTTGTCAAGCTGTGAACTTAAGATTTGTGCCTTTTACTGTATATAAATTCAAGCTCATAGATCAAAAGATGATGCCACCAAAGTGATGTTGTCAGCAATGTCATGGCAATTTTCATGGTGGAATCCATTTTTAGTTAAAGAGTAACTTTTTCTGCCAAGAGGAAAATACTCTATAATTGCTATTGCTGCAACACAGTAGAAGATGCTGATGGAGCAGGCCAGGGTGCTCCAGATAGGAAGCTGTCAAGCCAGGCAGACTGACAAAAGACATTCCTGACTTAAAAAGGCACCTATTTTGTGAACAGCAGAAGGAGATCAGCAAACAGGCTGTGCACAAAGTGAACTTTGAACATTTAGCATCTACATAAAAGGGCTATGTTAAATCACATTTCAGATCATGAAATGAGGAAACATTTCCCAACAGAAAATGGTAGGTGATCGGGCCCCATAGGACTCAGAAGAAAAGGGTGAATTCAATGAATTCAACAAAAGAAAAACGGAAGTCCAACTTCATTCAGAGCAAGGTTTATGATTTAACCCAACATATTAAAGGGAATCACTATTTCCTTAATAGCAAAGAGCTGGGATCTCATGAATACATCTATGTTCATATGAATAAATTATGCAAAACATAAATTGTACATAATAAGATCATCATTTTCTTTACATCCTTTTGAATGGGTTCCATCAATTTCAATGACCATATTAAATAATATATACAATGAAAGCACCTATCCAGCCGTTGTTTCAGAGTTACCTGGACTGAGTGCATTCTACCTATTAATTCTATCCTGATTGTGCTAAAGATTTTCCTTTAAAGCACAAAACATAGCACTACCTCCCTGAAATCCATACAGGCCTGAATACCAGAGCAGAACTGATCTGAAGGCAGGAAGGTCGACCACGGAGCAAAGAGAAGGAAGTATGGGGCTGATTAAAAATTTACCAAGCCTTTCTCAGCTCTATACCTAATTTTATAAGATATTAATAACAAAATCAGACTCATGTTTTGTTAGCATGTTACAATTGAAAGAAAATGAAATAGAGAAAGAAACAGTATATGCTTCTGTTACCTTATAGTAAAAGAGAAAAACATCTGAATCCTAAGTGCATAAATGTGGCCGTCTTAAAAGGAATACATTGAATGGGTACCTGTGGCCTAACACTTTCACCTCCATTTTATTCTTTTCTTAGGGAACATAAAATGAAAATGTATCTGTTTCTTGGGTAACAGGCTTTCTCAGACTCGGCCTACTGAGCAAAGTTGAGATTTGCGATACTTTGGTGATCACAACCATTTTAAAAGTCAGCCTAATTGGTTGATCAATCTTAAGCAGGCCAGATTTGTGTGAAAATAACTACTACAGTGAAAAAAGAGTAGATAAATACAACAGATATTTGGTGATCATTCCTTCCATAGCAGGTGCCAGTGAAAGCTTCATCTAAGACAACAGTTGTACGGTTGTCTATTTTTCCACTACAACCTAAGGAACATTTTCATTAAATCCTTTAAAGGGGAGGCCATAAGTGTTTGGGGTGCTATTTAAAGGATTCATATAACAATAAGCAAAATGTGAGTAGGTAAATACATGATACATTTGTTGGCCAGGTAGACGAAATTCTTGTAACTTCATCCTGCTGCTGTGTGGCTGTGGGAACTTGGGCAACTTACATCAACTTAATTTTCCTCATCTATAAAATTAAGATAAAAATAATGATCTTCACAGTATAGATAACCTGGAAGGACATGTAGGATAACACACAGACTAATTTCCTGTAATAGTTTCCCGTGGTTTCCTGAACCCCACCATAGTATCACACACTTGGTGAATCAAAACAGAAGTTTCTTTTCCCACATTTCTGGAAGCCAAGATTTCAACATCATTTTCAGTGGCCAAAATCAAGGTGTCGGCAAGGCCGTACTCACTCTGGGGCTCCAGAGGGGAACGTGCTCCTTGCTTCTTCCAGCTTCTGCTGGCTTCCAACATTGTTTTGCTGGCGTTCACTTCACTCAGTTCTCCGCCTTATCTTCACAAAGGCTCTTCTTTTCTGTGTATCTCCTTTCCCTCTCTCATGTGCTTTTGATGGCATTTAAGGCTCACCCGGATAACCCAGTATGATCTACTCATCTCAATAGTCCTGATTATTTCTGCAAAGACCTCTCTTGCCAAATAAGATAGCATTTACAAACGCTAGGAGTAAGGATGTGAATGTATTTTTGGTGGATTGAGGGCATTTTTCAGCCTATTGCAGCGCTCAATAAATGTGAAGAGGCTTTCTCTGTAATATATATGTGAGCATGAGGAACACGAATTTTATCCTCTTCCCTGCCTGAAGCCATAATGTGGGACTTGTCTCTCAGCAGTGGGTGCAAAAAAAACCAACCAAACAAACAAACAAACCAAAACAACAACAACAAAAAACGTATTTCTTCACCAAGGCTGAGAATAAAACAAAGTCAAGGAAAGGCTTAAAGACATTTCTTTTCCAGCCATCAGCAGTATTCTCTTGGGGTCCCTGGGTTGAGAATCCGACTTCAGCTCAGGTCATGATCTCGTGGTTGGTGAGTTCGAGCCCCACATCGGGTTCTGTGCTGACAGCTTGGAGCCTGGAGGCTGCTTTGGATTCTGTGTCTCCCTCTCTCTGTGCCCCTCCTCCACACTCCCTCTCTGTCTTTCAAAAAATATTTAAAAAAGAAGTATTCTCTTAAAAGAGAAGTATTCAGATTACTTTGTCAAGAAGTAAGCACTCAACTAAATACAGCATAAAGAGCAATATTTCGCAAGTAATAATAGTATGTATATTTTCTGTGAAGCTTATATTTGTATAAAAATGTGGAGCATTCACACATTCAGTTATTTGAATTTGGTGTCTGTTGAAAACAAAGCCAGAAAAATGTTGAGACTTTCAAAGTAGGCCACATATGTAAAACAAAACGCGGTGAAAGTACCTAGCTTGGCAGATGGCTCAGAATGAAATCACAAAGTGGTATGATGAGACATTAAAAAAAAAAAAGGCAATGATAAGCTGTCAGCTAATGCATTATTAATTGCTCTAAAAACTACTTCTCACCAAAATATACTAAAAGGCAAAACCTTTGCATACAAATGTATGCTAAAGTGCTTTTCTTATCCCATCCAGAGGATGCCTTTTTTTTCAAAGCAGATTAGAAATCTTAAATATTAGGTCAAAAGCTCTGGAGGGAGGAGGCAAGATGGTGGAGAAGTAGGGAGCTCTGTACATGTCACATGCCCCCATCACTCAAACAGTGAAGGCCTAAAGCCATAGGAACCTTTACAGAATCCAAGAGTTTGGGAGGAAAAGGAGACAGAGTCCACTGAGAAAACCTTATAGCGTGAGTATGAACTAGGACAAATAAAAACAGGCCAGGACAGGAGACACAGAGGGGGGTAGGGGGTAGCCCCCTTTACAGGGAGCTGTGGTGAGTAGAGGGGAAAACCAAGAGCGGCTGAAACTGCTCAAATAACTGTCCCTGTCCCTGGAGAGGAGAAAAAACCTCAGCTCGGGACACACAGGGATCCAATTTCCAGCTGTGCAGCTGACCTTGAGCTGGATGCCCTGGTCCCAGGCAAGTCCAGGAGAAACTGCTCCTCTGCTCACCAGCAAGACCGGAGGGGAAGCGGCGCCCCTGAAGCCACTCTGCTGCTCTTCTGACTCATCTTGATTCCCAGTGGGGAGGCGAGAAGTTTGAAACTGTTCGGAGGGACTCAGCCTGTGAGTTTATATTTTGGGTGGTATCAGTGGGAGGAGGGGACTAAGATCTGGAAATGAGACATGGCTTGGGACATATAACATGGCCCACCTTGGCTACGCCTGCAGCACAGGGAGATCAGACCCAAAAGAGTGAGTTGCAATGCTTGGTTGGAGAGGGGACTGGGGCACTGCCATTTTTCTCCCCACAACCACCAAGGAGGGACCTCAGAGAGCTGTCCGATGCAGTGGAGGTAAAGACCTGCCTACACCAAACCATGCCTATCCCCGCTAAAGAGCTGCATTATCTTTTTTTTTTTTTTAAACCAGAGCCAGGGCAAGTCCAACATGGGTGCACTGCTGTGATTAATTCTAGATCAATTCTTTCTATTCAGATATATTTTCCCTTGTCTCATTCGTATCCTTCCCCNTCCAGCTGTGCAGCTGACCTTGAGCTGGATGCCCTGGTCCCAGGCAAGTCCGGGAGAAACTGCTCCTCTGCTCACCAGCAAGACCGGAGGGGAAGCGGCGCCCCTGAAGCCACTCTGCTGCTCTTCTGACTCATCTTGATTCCCAGTGGGGAGGCGAGAAGTTTGAAACTGTTCGGAGGGACTCAGCCTGTGAGTTTATATTTTGGGTGGTATCAGTGGGAGGAGGGGACTAAGATCTGGAAATGAGACATGGCTTGGGACATATAACATGGCCCACCTTGGCTACGCCTGCAGCACAGGGAGATCAGACCCAAAAGAGTGAGTTGCAATGCTTGGTTGGAGAGGGGACTGGGGCACTGCCATTTTTCTCCCCACAACCACCAAGGAGGGACCTCAGAGAGCTGTCCGATGCAGTGGAGGTAAAGACCTGCCTACACCAAACCATGCCTATCCCCGCTAAAGAGCTGCATTATCTTTTTTTTTTTTTTAAACCAGAGCCAGGGCAAGTCCAACATGGGTGCACTGCTGTGATTAATTCTAGATCAATTCTTTCTATTCAGATATATTTTCCCTTGTCTCATTCGTATCCTTCCCCTCTGCTGGACTGGGCACTCTGGTCACTAGTTTGCTTAAACAGTCACATTTAATCCATTCTCTAGATGTATATTCTACACTTCCACTGCTACTTTCCTATCTCTCTCTCTGGAGTAATCAGACTATATAGTTTCTCTAGTAACTTTATCTTCATTTATTTCTCCTCGCCTCTTACCTCTTTCTCTCTCTGAATTAAGCCTCTTAATCTCTCTGCCTGGTCATTTCTCTTCCAATTNCTCAATCTTCTTCATGACATATCATAGTGAAACTGGTAAAATATAAGGACAAAGAAAGAATTCTGAAAGCAGCTAGGGATAAAAGGGTCCCAACATACAAAGGGAGACCTATCAGAGTGGTTTCAGACCTATCTACTGAAACGTGGCAGGCCGGAAAGGAATGACAGGAAATCTTCAGTGTGATGAACAGAAAACATAAGCAGCCAAGAATCCTCTATCCAGCAAGCCTGTCATTCAGAATAGAAAAAATATAAAAGTCTTCCCAAATAAACAAAAATGGAAAGAATTCATCACCACTAAACCAGCCCTACAAGAAATCCTGAGGGGGACTCTATGAGGGTAGTGTTGCAAGGAACACAAGGTACCAGAGACACCATTATAAGCACGAATCCCACAAAGAACACAATGACTCTAAATCCATATTTTTCAATAATAACACTGAATGTAAATGGACTAAATGCTCCAATCAAAAGACATAGCATAGCAGAATGGATTAAAAAAAAAAACCATCTATTTGCTGTATACAATAAACTCATTTTAGACCTGAGGACACCTTCAGATTGAACGTAAGGGGAGGGAGAAATATCTATCATGCTACTGGAAGTCAAAAGCAAGCTGGAGTAGCTATACTTATATCAGACAAACTGGACTTTAAAGTAAAGGCAGTAACAAGGGATGAAGAAGGGCATTCTATAATAATTACAGGGACTATCCATCAGGAACAGCTAACAATTATAAGTATCTAAGCACCGAATATGGCAGCACTCAAATACATAAAAGAATCAATCACAAACAGAAACAATCTTATAGATAAGAATGCGCTAATAGCAGAGGACTTTAATACTCCACTTACAGCAATGGATAGATCAACTAGACAGAAAATTATTAAAGAAACAATGGACTTGAATGACACATTGGACCAGATGGATTTGACAGATATATTTAGAACTCTACATCCTGAGGCTATGGAATTCACTTTCTTCTTAAGTGTACATGGTACATTCTCCAAGATAGATCACACAATGGGACGTAAAGTAGCCCTTTATGTAAGTATAAAAGAATTGAGATCATATCATACACACTTTCAGATCACAATGCTATGAAACTTGAAATCAACCACAGGAAGAAGTCTGAAAAACCTCCAAAA
Source organism: Crocuta crocuta (assembly GCF_008692635.1). Classification (NCBI taxonomy): domain Eukaryota; kingdom Metazoa; phylum Chordata; class Mammalia; order Carnivora; family Hyaenidae; genus Crocuta; species Crocuta crocuta. The sequence continues at coordinate 1,138,502 of NW_027531990.1, forward strand.
ACATAGAGGTTAAAGAACACCCTACTATGTTCTCTAATTGCCAATCAGGCAATTAGAAAGAAATTTAAAAATATATGGAAACCAATGAAAATGAAAATACAATTCAAACGCCATGGCATGTGGCAAAGGCAGTCCTAAGGGGAAAGTACATTGCATTCCAGGCCTATTTCAAGAAATTAGAAACAGCGCAAGTATAAAATCTAACAGCACACCTAAAGGAACTAGAAGGAGAGCAACAAGAGCACCCCAAACCCAGGAGAAGAAGAGAAATAATACAAATCAGGGCAGAAATAAACAATGTTGAATCCAAAAAACAAAAAAACAAACAAAAAAAAACAACAGTTGAACAGATCAATGAAACCAAGAGTTGGTTTTTTGAAAAAATAAACAAAATTGACAAACATCCAGCCAGGCTTCTCAAAAAGAAAAGAGAGAGCACTCAAATAGACAAAATCATGAATGGAAATGGACTTATTACAACCAACCCTTCAGAAATACAAGCAATTATGAGGGAATACTATGAAAAATTATATGCCAAAAACTGTACAATTTAGAAGAAATGAACAAATACCTAAATAGATACTCACTACCAAAATTCACATGCGAAGAGATAAAAAATCTGAACAGACCCATAACTAGTGAAGAAATTGAATCAACTACCAAAAATCTCCCAACAAATAAGAGCCCTGGGCTAGATGGCTTCCCTGGGGCATTCTACCAGACATTTAAAACAGAATAATACCCATTCTTCTCAAGCTATTCCAAAAATAGAACTTGAGGGAAAACTTCCAGACTCATTCTACAAAGCCAGCATCACTTTGATTCCGAAACCAGACAGAGAGCCAGCAAAAAAGGAGAACTACAGGCCAATATCCTTGATGAATACAGATGCAAAAGTCCTCAACAAGATACTTGCAAATCGAATGCAACAGCACATAAGAATTATCCACCATGATTAAGTGGGATTCATTTCTGCATTACAGGGCTGGTTCAATAGTCACAAATCAATCAATGTGATACATCACATTAACAAAAGAAAAGATAAAAACCATATGATCCTGTCGATAGATGCAGAAAAAGCATTTGACAAAATACAGCATCCCTTCTTAATAAAGACTCTAGAGAAAGTCGGGATAGAAGGAACCTACTTAAACATCATCAAAGCCATCTATGAGAAGCCTTCAGCTAACATCATCCTCAACGGGGAAAAACTGAGAGCTTTCCCCCTGAGATCAGGAACACGACAGGGATGTCCACTCTCACCACTGTTGTTTAACATAGTGCTGGAAGTCCTAGCATCAGCCATCAGACAACAAAAGGAAATCAAAGGCATCAAAATTGGCAAAGAAGAAGTCAAACTTTCACTTTTCACAGACGACATGATACTCTACATAGAAAACCCGACAGACTCCACCAGAAGCCTACTAGAACTGATCCAAGAATTCAGCCAAGTTGCAGGGTACAAAATCAACGTACAGAAATCGGTTGCATTTTTATACACCAACAATGAAGCAACAGAAAGAGAAATCAAGAAACTGATCCCATTCACAATTGCACAAAAAACCATAAAATACCTCGGAATAAACCTAACCAAGGATACAAGAGATCTGTATGATGAAAACTATAGAAAACTTATGAAGGAAATTGAAGAAGACACAAAGAAATGGAAAAACATTCCATGCTCATGGATTGGAAGAATAAATACTGTTAAAATGTCATTACTACCCAAAACAATCTACACATTCAATGCAATCCCAATCAAAATCGCACCAGCATTCTTCTGAAGGGTAGAACTATCTTAAAATTTGTATGGAACCACAAAAGACCCAAAATAGTCAAAGTAATATTGAAGAAGAAAGCCAAAACGGAAGACATCACAATCCCAAACTTTAGCCTCTACTACAAAGCTGTCATCATCAAGACAGTATGGTATTGGCCCAAAAACAGACACATTCACCAATGGAATAGAATAGAGAACTCAATTCTCAGGACCCACAAATGTATAGCCAACTAATCCTTGACAAAGTGGGAAAGAGTATCCAATGGAAAAAAGACAGCCTCTTTAACAGATGGTGCTGAGAGAACTGGACAACAACATGCAGAAGAATGAAACTAGGTCATTTTCTCACACAATACACAAAAATAAACACAAAATGGTTAAAGGACCTGAATGTGAGACAGGAAACCATTAAAACCCTAGAGGAGAAAGCAGGGAACAACCTCCTTGGCTTCAACCACAGCAATTTCTTACCTGACACATCCCCAAAGGTAAGGGAATCAAGAGCAAAATGAATTATTGGGATCTCATCAATATAAAAATCTCCACGGCAAAGGAAACAATCCATAAAACTAATAGGCAACCAATGGAATGGGAAAAGATAGTTGCAAATGACATATCAGATAAAGGGTTAATATCCAAAATTTATAAGGAACTCACCAAAGTCTACATCCAAAAAACAAACAATCCAGTGAAGAAATGAGCAGAAGACATGAACAGATACTTCTCCAAAGAGGACACCCAGATGGCCAACAGACACATGAAATGATGCTCAGCATCCCTCCTCATCAGGGAAATACAAATCAAAACACACTAAGATACCACCTCACGTCAGTCAGAGTGGCTATAATGAACAAATCAGGAGACTATAGATGCTGGTGAGGATGTGGAGAAACGGGTACCTTCCTACACTGTTGGTGGGAATATAAACTGGTACAGCCCCTCTGGAAAACAGTGTGGAGGCTCCTCAAAAAATTAACAATAGAGTTCCCCTAGGACCCAGCAATAGCACTGCCAGGAATTTACCCAAGGGATACAGGAGTGCTGATGCATAGGGGCACATGTACCCCAACGTTCATAGCAGGACTCTCAACAATAGCCAAAACATGGAAAGAGCCTAAGTGGCCATCAACCAATAAATGGATCAAGAAGATGTGGTTTATCTATACGATGGAATACTACATGCCAATGAAAAAGAATGGAATCTAGCCATGTGTAGCAACATGGATGGAACTTGAGGGTGTTATGCTGATTGAAATAAGTCAGGCAGAGAAGGACATGTACCATATGTTTGCACGTATAGGTGGATTAGGAGGAACTTAACAGAGGACCATGGGAGAGAAGAAATGAAAAAATAGTTGGAGAGAAGGAGGGAGGCAAACCATGAGACTCTTGAATGCTAAGAACAAACTCAGGGCTGATGGGGGTGGGGAGCAGGAAAGGTGGGTGATGGGCACGGAGGAGGGCACTTGTTGGGATGAGCACTGGTTGTTATGTGGAAACCAACTTGACAATAAAGTATATAACAAAAACGGAATCAAATATCAAACATTCATAATCAATCTGCATTATAATTTATAAAATTTCTGCACAAAAACAATTCTGTCTAAGGTGTCTAAAGTAGTAGTACTTACATAATTAAAATAACAAACAAAGCTATAGGTATTCTCAACCTAAATTTTCCTGTATCTAAAGGAAAAATGTTGAAGATAGAATGTAAGATGGGAATTTCCTTCCATCTTTTGATCATGCATTTTTTTTCAATCCTGCCAATAAGTTCACACTTTAATGATATTGTATCATTTCCTCTCACAACTAGTTTCTAAAATGAACAGTTCTCTTACAGTCCAAGTCTTCAACGATACCAAATCTAGCCTAGTCTTGGTATATTAATCATGACCCTTCTAAAAACATTATGGAACGCTCTGGAAGGCAAGTTGAGATGTATCCTCCAGATAGCACTCAGTGTTCCTGCTCCCAGACACACTCAAGATTCACACACCTATCACTTTGTAACAGAACTCAAGGGCTTTCTTCTTGGGTGCATCAAAACAAACACAACCCAAGAAAGTGCTAAAAGCCAACAACGTTTTATTACTTGTTACAAGTAAGGAGACAGGGAGATAGCTCTCAAAGTACTTTCTCTGCATGGAGTCAATGTGAGAAGCTTTCATTCAGGGTATGAGGGGCGGTAAGTGCAGGGAGCTCACGTGAGTACTTTTCATTTGTGCATGTCTAGCATGTCAACATGCTAAGGCATACATGGTCTGTCAAACAATGGCAGAAAAATCCACTCATAGGAGGAGATCTTAGTATTATAAAGAACTAAAGATAATTAGGACAACTCAGGAGGGCTTCTGAGGAGGTCCTCAGATCCAATCTGGCTTAAATGGCTTATGTAAGGGGCTATCAGGTGAAACACCTCGTTGGTGACTCCTTGTCTGAAAGTGTTGGTTCTTCAAAACAAAACACATTCCTTTCTTGCTTTTGTCACTTTCCCTCCTCCCTTCTGCTGATAGCTTCCAGGCCTGAAACTGGAGTAACTTCCCACTGCATCCAACAGTTGAAATCTCAAATGTTGACAGCTTTCAGCCCCATCTCCCAATGTCTGCCTAGTTGTGTAGGACTGTAAATTTGAAAAACCACCCCTTTCATACCTTTAGATCTTTAGGCAAAATGAACTTCTGCTTGCCTTGAACAAGTTGATCAGAAAGACTTTCAAGAAGTTGGTAGCCTTGCTGAGACTGTAAACTAGGATGCAGTGGGTGAGTTAACTCCAAAGAGCTGAAAGCCATCAGCAGAAGGGAGGAGAGGAAGGGACAAATGCAGGGAAGGAATGTGTTTTTTGCAGAACCTGAATTCGCAATAGTCCTTTGTGCAAGCCAGTTTGGAGCTCACAACTGCACAGAAACTCCCCTCCCCCAGTTGTCCTGAAGTTAACTTTAGGTCATTATAATACTAAGAGTTCCTCCTATGGGTGGAGTTTTCTACTATTTGTGAACATACAATGTATGCCATAGCATGTTGACACGGTAGGCATGTGCAACGGAACCAATGTGCCTAAGTAATAGAATACGTATAATTTCCTTAATGTACATGCAAGCTTCCTGCCCCTACCCCCTAACACACTGAATAAAAGCTTTCTGTACTAACCCTACAGGGAGACTGCACCTTGAGACCTCTCTCTCAGATGTAGGGTCTCCAAGCACAAAGGTCAAGAAAGAATTCTTGAGATGTTTTATGATGCAAAAGTGTGCTTTTATTATAGCACAGGGACAGGACCCATGGGCAGAAAAAGCTGCACTTGTGATTGTGAGGAACGACTGATTATATACTTTTAAGTTGGGGGGCGGGGGGAGAGATAAAGTGTCTCTAAAGGGATTTCTGCACGTTAAAGAAGAGTTATAGGATCCTGGAGGTCTAGAGGTCTTATTGTCAAGAAAAGGTTGCTTTGAGTCTCTAGCAAAACACTAACATCAAGGCAGCCATGAGTTCCTTGAAGAATATTACACACTCTGCAGGTCTCAGGTATTTGTCAGCAGGCTGCAAGTTGTAAGGAAATGTAATTCTAGCTCTATTTCTCCTGCCTTTGTTCTCCTCATCACCCCTGTCTCCTTACTTGTAACAAATAATAAATGTTCTTTGCTTTCAACACTTCCTTTGGTGTGTTCAATTTGATGCACCTCCAGCAGCAAACCCCTTACATATAGTTACTACACTACATTTAAAGTACCTCTTGTTCCATGACTTCCTCCGTATTTGTATTTTAAAGCTGCTGCCCCAAAGGCTGAGCCTTTGTGATGCCATCTTATCATCCTCCTCAACACCTTGCTCGGTGTTCTGCGTTTTGTTTGTTTTGCTTTTGTTAGCCTTTTTATTCTTGGAGTAAAGAAAAGATCTAGTTGGCCTTGGTGGTACACTCTGTTCCCTATTTGGTAGCCCTGGGCGAAATGTGCTCAGCAGGTCTGATATAGCTTCATTGCCTTAGGAAAGGTAAAGGATGTGCATTTTTTTTATGACAAAGCCTATGGGTAAGCTTGCAAGATAAGATACACCAACGCCCAGTTAAACGTTTATTTATGTATATAAGGGATACTCTTTTAGTGTATGTTCCAAATATTGTATGAGGCATACCTAGACTAAAAAACTATAGTCCTTATTTATCTGAAATTCAAATGTAACTGCAAGTCCTCTTATTTTTTGTCCTAAATCTGGCAACCTTGGTCACATTTCTTTCTCTTTGGTAGCTTAGTAGCTCAGCAGGTCCATGGAAGATGGCTCCATGGAAGTATCCACTTGAAAAAAAGGTATGCATAAGAAGGAACTTCTCTCTACACCACCTAACATAACCCTGAGAAGGTTCCATTGCTCTTGATTCAAACACGTACCTGCTTTCTTACAGCTTTTTCTTACAGTTTCTTACAGCCACCTGAGTGGCTCCATAGATTAAGCATCTGACCCTTGGATGCTTTGCTCAGTACATGATCTCATAGTTTGTGAGATCGAGCCCTGTGTTAGACTCTGCACTGACAGCATGAAACCTGCTTGGGATTCTCTCTCTCTCTGCCCCTCCCCTGCTCGTGTGCATGCTCTCTCTCTCAAAATAAATGATTAAACATGCTAAAACACATATGTGCTTTCTTACATACAATCATAGCTTTCATCTGATTGGCATATTTTTATAATTAGTTTATATTTTTCTGTTATAAAAATACAATTCATGCTCATTATTGAAAATTAAAAATTCAGAAACATGAAGTGCCTGGGTGTCTTAGTCAGGTAAGCAACCGGACTGACTCTGATTTCAGCTCAGGTCATGATCTCACAGTTGTGGGATCAAGCCCTGCATTGAACTCTGTGCTGGGCATGGAGCCTGCTTGGGATTCTCTGTCTCTGTCTCTGTCTCTGTCTCTCTCTCTCTCAAAATAAATAAGTAAATTTAAAAATCAAAAAGAAATTCAGAAGTGTATGAAGTCACTTTGTGCTTCTGCTTAATGATAATATTATCCATAGTTTATGTTACTTCATGATGTCATTTAATTCTCACTACAGAAGTATGAGATAGTTCTATTACATAATCTACTTTTACTGAGGAAGCTGGAGCTCAGAAAATAATTTGTAGAGAGAATGAAGCCAGTAAACAGCAGAGAAAGGGTCTAAACCATGATTTCATTAACTCTAGAGCCTCCTCCACTGTGTTCCCTCTATCCTTTCAACATGCTGCTGTATTTCATCCCAGGCTTATTTCAAGGGCTATTCTGCGTATTATTAATTATAATAAATATGTAGCTTTCCAAAACAAAGGACTTTTTAAAAACATTTCTCTAAGGAAGTATAATTTTACATACAGTAAAATGCCCCAGCCTCTGCCATGAAACTTATTTTATTCTCTTGGCCATTCTCACCTCTCCTACTCAGAACGGTTAATGTGCACATTTGGTTTTCCACAAATAACTCATAGTCTCTCAGAAGACACATATGATGGAACTAATCCCCCGTTCACACACAGAGTTGAGCACAAAGCAATAGTCCTATTATTCTAATAGCCTCTAATTAAGTACTTCTATTGTGAGAGGCTCTTCACACATATTCTTGGTAATCACCACAACAATCCTGCATGATATTCTGTACATCATAAAGATGAAGAAACTGAGTCTCAGAGATATTAATGAGCACTCTCCAGGCACAAAATACCTTTGTGGGAATGAGAGAAAGGATTCCTTCTAGACCGAAGCACTCTGAGCATCTCCTGGCTAGATCATTGGCTGACCCCTCACTGGCTGAGAGAACTTTGGCAGGGCACAGTCTGCACAACCAGACAGAGCAGCCCTGCACAATGCAACACAGCTACTAAATAGCTGGGTTTAAAGTCTGTCTGGCACCCAAATACATATATATCCACTATGCTATGCAACCTCTGATTCTTCCCATTTCTCTATGAAATCTGATATATAAGTTTTGTGATATCTTTGGAGCTACTACATCAACACTCCTCCTATAATTCTCCCACAAATCTCCAGCTCCTGCTCCAGATTTAATGACAACACCCATGGCTGCTGCATCTCCCTGGTTCTGCCTCTGAGTCAGACTATGCTCAATGCTGCAGGGGGAAAAACATATTTGTATCAAGAGTTCTTGCATTAAATACTAATCAAGCTTATCACTCCCTGATTGAAATGCATGGGGTTAACTTGCTTCATGTGTTAAGAAACACCTAAAAGTCCAGAACATTTTTATTCTGGACATATACCTTGATATTTCCATTGTTCTCAGTGTTTTTGTTTTTTGTTTGTTTGTTTGTTACTTTAAATTTAAGGGGACTCTTATAGTAAAGCCATATGCAAATGAAGGAGACCTATGTAAATGAAGAGTTACCATCTCCAGTGTAGGCTATGGCCAGACTGCCTGAGGAACTATAGAGTGTGTTCAATTGTGTAGCAATAAATCAATTGACTCACTGTATGGCCATGGTAATGAACAAAGCCCTTCAGCAAAGACATTCTTCCCTCTCCAGACAAGGTTACAGTATATAAAAATAAGCTCTTCCAGGATCATGGACTTCCCTAACATGGTAAAGTCAATACTCTTGGTCAATTCTCACACTTTAGCCTTGGAGAACTCATCAAAAAATTGGAAGTCATAACCACTTGTGCCATCATTTGTCTTTGATCTTACATTTATACAGAAATTCTTTGCGTAACCTGTTTGCTAGTGAGTTGCAAAATTAATTAGGAGACTCAGCATAGGTCTGATGTTTTCATCAGCACTCAAATCTGATCCAATTTTTCTGTCTTGCCCATCATATAATATTTTACCTCATTTGTACTGCAAGTTTAATTTATTTAAGTTTGCTTAGTCTTATTAAGTTTTCTAAAAATGATATACAAATATATTTATGAAACATAGCAAGGTGTTCATATAGAATCATAACCTTTTAGAGTTAGAAGGAACTTTCTACAGAATCCAGGCTAATTTCTAGAGCAGTGCCACCCTTGGGAAGTGTGAGGCCTTGAGCAAATATATTTTGTGGGTCACCCATTAATATAAATAACTTGATTAAGAATTTATTAGGAAACCCATGAAACCATAAGAGTAGTAATTTATCGATGAAAATGTAGAACAATGAGTAGAGCAGAGTTACTATTATTGTCCAGTCAGTGGATACGAAGATTCTACCTGGTTCTCAAGTATATCTCTTTCTGATTAAGTCCATAAATTCTCTTATGTTCCATATTGTGAAATATACCATTTCTGGCTAATTTTACATCTCCCAACTTGAAAAAAAATGGAACAACAATTACTACTCACAATGCCACAGCTTTATAGAACCAGTTTGTCCTGAAATAATATGGAACTTCTTGTCCTTGGAGTTCTATAACACCATTCACCTAATACTAATTACATCATTCCTCATAATGCTATGCTATCCATTGTGCTACCTATGAATACTGACCTGCATTGACTCTATTAAAAGCTATTACTCTGCATTGGAGACAATGATCATGAATGCAAGTGCTAACTGGATTAAACAGAAAAATCTAAATACTAATTTATTATATGGTCATGTTAAATTTACCATTCAGAAACTTATAGATATGGAATAAGACATCTTCCACTGCTTTCTTAGAAGCTTTCACCACTGTTTTCTTAGAAGGCAATTTATTTTATTGACCATATCCCTGCTTTCCACACACAACCATTGGTGGAAGGACAAAGGGCTCATGAGCAGGTAAGTGGTTTCATTCACACGACGTTTTACCCAGCATGGATTAAGAATGATCTGGGAAGGCACAATTTCATTGTGGTTGGATGCAAGACAAGACACCAACTGAAAGATCTCATTGTCTTTGAGGAGCAAAAGTCATGAAAGTCCTTGGAAGAAATAAGCTCTACCACTACTAGAGAATGCGGCACAGAGACTGTATGAGGCTTGGATGAGCACCCAGAGTGCCAGTTGTACAGGGTGCACAGGATAAAGTATGCTTGCTTCTCTCAGTTGCTGTACATTAGAGGCTGTATCAAGGTTGGAACACAGTAAGTGAGGACTCACACATAAAGCCCACATGTGGCTCAACTCCAATGTTTGGCAATGATGCACTGGTAGTCTAGAGCTTGAGCTCATTCTTTAAAATGAATGACAATCACTCAAAATCAGCATTCAGAAAGCTCTGTCTTCACAATCTGTAGAAAGAAATACCAGGCTGGTCAGTGGGAGCAATCAAATTGCAGTCCTAGACTCAAACATAGCAGCCTTAAACAACTAGATATGGGTCCATTATGGAGTTCCTTGGGGTATATGGTCAACCTCTTGCATGGAGCTAGAGTTCAAAGAGCACTGGAGAAGAGGACTGGAGAGTGGGGCCCACACAGGTCTTGGGCACCCTGCTAGATACTGCTGGCCATGGCTGGTCCCAATAATTGAAGAAAAACTTTGAAAATTTTCTAGATATTTTCCAAAGTGCATTCCCATTTGAGTGCTTGTCTGGATCTAAAGGGGATACTAAAAGTAATTAAACTGTGCTTCAGTGATGTGGCCAAAAGCCCTCAAAAGTCAGTGAGAGAACTACTTCGACATCTCAGATCTTCCAATATCCAAGGCTTTCACCCTGCTAATGATTATCCCACAAAAATCCACGACTTGAAAGAAATCTAAAGGGCATTTTTGTCAATCTAAAATATCGATTCCTACCTCTAACATCTCCAGTAAGCAGTCTCCTAGCTCACACTTAAATTGTTCCAGTTATAGGAACTTAACACCTGCTAATACAACACTTATTCTCCAAAAGGTAGATCAAAGAGGGTGCTATTAAGACTTTGTGTTCCATGGCTCTTCCCTATGCTTTTCCCTCCAATGTTTGCGACCAAAAGTTAACTTTTGAATTCCTTAGTATTCAATTCCCCAAATAGATTGTCATTATTTTGTAGATGGAATATTAGTAATTCAGAGCCATTTACTTATTCATTTATTTGTCAGAACTCTGACAAATTTTATAAAGCAGCTGACGAAGAAACCAAAGTATAAGTTTGCTCTAGGTCTAAAGGAAGTACTTCTTCAATGTTATGTAAGAACTATATGGACAAGTGAATGAATATAAAATGACATTGATAGAGTGAAGAAAAAATCATATTCCATGTCTTTATTATAACATGAAAAAGATTCTCAGTACTGGCACTCACATAAGCTAGTTATATATATAAAAAAATTAAGGTTAAAAAAAGCTCTGAATTTTGTCAAGCAGTGCCTGAAACAATTATAAAATAAGCACATATGGTTTCTCTTAAGTCATTTTCTTTCTAACAGCTGTGAATGAAATCCCAAGAGCATTCACTCCAGGCAAATATGCTTTAATACTGAAATTGAACTCAATGTAGTCACATTTCTCTTTGGAGGTCATGGAAAGTTGGTTGAGAAGCTATAGACTTCATGTAGTTAGTTCCCTTCTACTTTTTTGCCAATAACTCCTCATTTGACATGTCCTTAGTCATGGCATAGGAAGGTAAAAAGGAAAGAATACTGCACTGTGATGATTCCAACCACCCTTTAGCTATAAAAGAAAGACTAGATATTAGCAAAAAGTTAGTCCATACCAAATTCTTAAAACACATTTTCCAGACACGTGTTGGACTCTACTTACTGGACATTTTGATAGGCTAAAGTGTTTTTAATGTACCAAACTGAGCTAAAAGAAAAAAAAGGAATTATTTTGTGTGAAGAAGCTGTCCATTATTACATTGCCTGGTTTCGGTAGGTGCACATGAACTACAGCAAAATGACTACAACTACAGGCCATTAAGTCAGACTGCTGGGATGAGATTCTAAGTCTCCTATAATATCTCTATAACTTTGGGCAAGTGACATGAAAGTGGTGAGATCTACCTAGTAATAGTAATTTGTAATCTACTTTATAGTTCAACCGATATTGTCACATCTGTTATCTTACTTTCCTCCTAGTAACTATCTCAGAATAATAAAATAGTTATTATTTCTTCCATCTAACATATATTTATTGAGAATTTACTTTGTGTGAGGATATAATGAGTTGAAAAGGTGGACAATGTCCACCTTGACATGAGACATGAGACATCATGCTAATAGATACAATCACAAAACAGCATGTAAACAGTGATATACAAGGTCATTTCAGATAATAATTGTAAGAAGCCAGTAAGGTCGGGACTGAGTCAGGTTTATATGGCATAACTGGTGAAGACCTCCCATGACAAGGTGCTATTTAAGAGGAGAACTTGAATGGAGAAAGGAAGTCAGAGAGAATATCTGGGTGAATAAGGATAAGGGGATTTTCCCAGATAAATGCTCTAAATGCTAAAGTATTAGGTAGTTTTCAAAACAGACAAAAATCACCCAACATTAAACACATGTTGTTTTTTTTTATTATCAATTATACCTTAATAAAGCTCTGTGTGTGTTTTTTGTGTTTTTCTTGTTGTTGTTGTTGCTTTTGTTTTATTTGTTTGTTTCTTTTTTGTTTTAGTCAACTGAAGGGAAGTGAGGACAGGGAGGTTGGAAAGAAAAAGGGTCAGAGAACTAGCCAGGACCAGAATCCTTCTTCAGTATTTTGTGCAAGTTTATAATCAGTAAGCAATCCATCACAAGGTCACCTGAGAGTCAGGACTAGAGTCTAGATTTTCTCGCTCCAAATACATTATTCTTATTGTCTGTAAGATGCCTTCCTTGATAAACCATAGTGCTGGATAGAAACCAGCCAAAATACCATGTTCACTTTAAAACAATACCCTTGTTGAAAACCATACCTTTTCATAAAGATGTAATCTTATTATCATCCTCAATTATTGTTGAGTAATACTGGTATAGCACATTCACAACTAAACACTATATATCTTAAAGTTACCTATTTTACCAATAACACTGTGAAAATAGTAATTAAGTTCTTTTTTTTAAATGATGAAAGTTAGATATAAACTATTTAGAAACTAACCTAAACTAACACATCTAATAAATGGTAGACTTAACATAGGAATATAGTTCCCGTAGTGTACATTTCGACAGACAACATCTTAAATGCTTATGGGAGAATATAAACACATATTCATTTCATCAGACATACCCCAGGCACCTTATCCAAACATCCCTCTTAAGCATTTGAGGGCTTGTAGAAGTAGAATTTTATGATTATTATAAAGTTTGTCTTAGAAAAGCTCAGAGTATAGCCAATGTATGATTAATACAAAGGATGCCAGGCAGTGATCTCATTATCAACAGGCTTATGTTTACCTCAGTGACATCACGAATGGTGGGGCAGGGACCTTATTTTTCAAGCATGAAAAAATATATTAAAAAGCAGTTCAGAATGCTGAGGTTTTGTGGATCAGACTAAGTGTGGATATGTTGGAGAGTGAAATGGGGTGGACACAATTGTGGTGAGGTTTATTTTGTAGTTAGTAGCTGAAATTAATTTCACTCAACCGCTAATAAGGATCTGTATCAAATTTCTTACTGTCTTTTTTAGAATTAGATACATCTAAGACAAACACAAGAACATTCTACTGCTTTCACATAATGAAACCAACATATACTAATTTTGCAACATAGTAATTAAATTTACAGACCCTGTGGTCAGACTGCCTGGCTTCTAATTCTCTAGGTAATAGCTGCAAAACTGAGCAAAATACCAGTTTCCATGTGCTTTGGTTTCCTCTTCTTAATTGAAAATTATATGTATACTTTATGATAGTATTTTCGAGGATAAATAATATTACATATGCAAACATATTGAACAGGATCTGACATGGAGCTATGGACTGACACCAGAAATATTAGAAGTTATTGTAATTATCATCATTGTTATTGTAGTTTATGTATTTTATCAATATAATATTGTAGTTTTTAGTAACCATAAGGCTGGCTCAAATGAACTGCCTGGCCCTGTAGGGAATATGTTATGGGAAGTAAGTCAACCTTCAGATAATCCAGTGCCTTTTTCTTCCATGTAACTAGTACTCCTCTGAATCCTGTTTTCTTTCCAATGTTATTCAAAAATAGTAGAAGAGATAGCAATTATTTAGAGAAGTTTGACATTTGATTATTAACTGTGACTCCTAATGCTTTTCCATTGTCCACAAAATGACAAAAGCAATTTTTTTTTTCCTGGCTACTATAGCTATAAAAGTAGAATCATCAGGAATTTTGGTCTGTTTTCAGTTTAATGAAATTTTATCGTGAACCGACTCTGTGCCAGGCATGCTTTGGCTTTGAATCACAGAAATAAATGATATAGAGTCTGCAAGCTTTACAAAACTCCATTTTTCCCTCCTTTCCTAGTAATTTCATTCTTCTGTTTCTCTCTTTTAGTCTAGATGGAAATTAACAAAAGGTAAAGGGAACTCGTATATCAGCTTGGTCAGGTGTTAGTTCAATTTAGGGGGTGGGGAAGGAGGGTTGCTTAAAAGTTGCCTTGTCTGAGTGACAAGTTCTTGGTTTGTCTTTAGAAATACATGGCAGGATGCCTGGTGGCTATGTTGATTAAGCATTTGACTCCTGATTTCAGCTCAGGTCATGATCTCACAGCTCATGAGACAGAGCCCCACATCAGGCTCTGCACTGACAACACAGAACCTGCTTGAGATTCTCTCTCCCCTTTTCTCTACCCCTCCACTGCTCATACTCTCTCTCTCTGTCTCTCAAAATAAATTTTAAAAACTTAAAAAAATAGAACTATGTGGCAACAGCATCCAATTATGATTTTCACTAATATTACTAAAGGCAAAGTATATGCCAAATCTTGTTTTGACTCTATATTACTTTTTTTAAAAAATATTTTTATTTATTTCTAGGAGAGAGAGAGAGAGCGTGAGCAGGGGAGGGTCAGAGAGAGAGGGAGACACAGATTCTGAAATAGGCTCCAGGCTCTGAGCTGGCAGTCAGCACAGAGCCCGACGCGGGGCTCGAACCCACGAACCGTGAGATCATGACCTAAGCGAAAGTCAGACGCTTAACCGACTAAGCCACCCAGGCGCCCCGACTCTATATTACTTTTAATCCTTCCACTAACCAAATAAACTCTTCCCATTGCACCCACTGAGGACACTGTAATCTAGATTCCAGTGACTCACATTAGGTCATTGATCACATGTGCAGAGCCAGAGACAGAAACCCTGTCCTTCAGATTCCAATCCTCACTTCTCACAATATCCTGTCTGCTTTCTTAGACCTCTATCCATGTATTTCCCTGGGTGCAGCACTTAATTCAAGGAGTTTATGAAGACTGAGGTTGAATTCATGAATATTTGAGATTATGTAACACAACCAACTCCAAGGGGTGACGAACATCACTTTTCCAGGTTTATATTGCCACACCTGACATACCAGTCTGATAAATTAACAACAGATACCAATGGAATGAGACTAGTGAGCCAATAAACAGAAAATAGGAGCTGAGATTATGGAGAATTTACTCGTTGATGACAAAGAGCCCAACATTTTAAAGTATTTTAAAGCACTCTCGTGGATATTTTATAAGGCCTAGACAACACATAGCCTGCTGTGCAGTGTATTTGCGGAACTTTCATAGAAGAAAGTTTATCACAAGCTAAATTTTGATATTATAATGCAGAGACACAACAAAGTTGAATTGTATGATTGTCTCAAATACTTGTGATAACTTGAACTTGGCTGCAAACACAGGGTGAATTGCAATATTATGAAATATCTTCTCCTTAAGCCAAAAAGCACTAAGGACTGAATTTGCCCAAGACAAATAAATGCATAGAGATTAAATGGGAAAATGCAATGACAATTGTCTTGATATGAAAATTCAACTAATGATGACAATTTTTTTCTTTTATATTCCATTGGTTTTCAGCTAGTAATAAAACACAACTTGAAATATACATCAGCATGATCTGACCCTTGCAGAAGAGATGAACTTCTCTGTATACTTGGTTTATAGTCTGGGCCTAGGCCATTTCTGAACTGCCTGAATTAAATACACAAGAAGCACAGAGGAGTGATGACCTTCCATGGCCTTCCCAGGACTGCAGATAGCTCGCAATATGTAAAAGCAACCCTGATAAATGTAAAAATAGCTCTTTACGAGACCACTGACAAATTCACTCCCTTGTTTAATGAAAAGCTGCCAAGTGAGATGCCAAGTGAAAGATTCCTCAGAACAGTGCAAATGATACACCATGGGGACAGAAAAAACAAAGGTCTAGGACAGATATTTTCTATATAAAAACAGAAAGCATCACATTTGTAGGAGCTGTTGCACTGATGAACTTCTTTCAGATACATGCACAGTCCTGTTTTTAGCAAGGCACTTAAAGTATCCATTCAAGAACATCAATCAAGTATACCGCTTAAAAATCAGGCAGTTAAAAAACACGCAGTTATCTCTTTGCTAAAGTGGAAAGAGCTCTATTCATCATGAGCCATTGAGAAGATCACGTATGTAGAACATGGCACTGGTATTTTTCATTTACATCTTCTGTAAACTCGGCTGGGGGAAAGAAATATGCTCATAATCACAGGACAAGGAGGCAGGGAATTTTAGGAGAATTTAACTGAACCCCTTTCTGCTACAAACACTAAACTGAAGTCCTACAGTATACATGCAATGGCGCATGTCATAAACAGGATGTCAGTGTTGTCTCCACTAAAACTTGGGTTAAAATATTGATTGGTTTTGGTTTTGTTTTTTTGTTACTTCGATCGATTATTTTGCAAGGTGGACCCTTTAACAGAGATTGAAAACTGGTTATGGGCTTAGTCTACACTTGGGTCGGAAGACTGCTTTTGTTCTGATAGGCCCACAGGTGAAGCTTGCCTCTCAGACTAGGTAGAGAAAGGTCAGGAGCTGTCTTCTGGTTATTCCACTCTATTCCAAGGCAGTTGAGTGCAGACTGAAACTCCAGCTGTTTTGCAAATAAGGAGGGTTTGTGACAGGGAGAGTGGCCCAGAGAGGTTACATGGCTCGCTACAAAACCTTCAGGGTTGCTAGAAAACCACTGTGAAATGATTCCATGTGAAGAATGGAGTAGTTTTATTTACCCAATGTTAAGCTCTGTGAAATAAGAGCCTCCATGGAGCTTATCTAAAACCAATATGAGTTTCATAGACTGATTTAAGAACTTCTGTTTTCCAGAAAATAAACACGGTATGAACAAATACAGCAACAAAAATCACAACTCTATCCTAAATCAAACAAATACATCATACTCTGCTTCTCTGACTTACTGAAAACAAGAGGACCTCACAGGAGTCTGGATTTAGAAAGATGTTCTTTGTAGTCTGACAAGAAGTATTTTCCTACTGATAATCAGGTTTAAGGGAAAAGTGCTGCTGGATAGCTGAGCTCAAGATTAAATGGATCAGGATCAGATAAAAATTTCAAAATGATTTTTTTTCCTGTTCCATTTGATCCTCTCTCTGAAAACATCTGACTTAAGAACAAAAATATTGCAAACATACTATTTTTAAGGAACAGGATAGACAAGTGATAGTCACAGGGTTGTTAACATCTGTTTACTTCCAAACACACACAAACACATACACACATAGGGAAATAATGCTCTTATGCCAAATTTTACTTTTTTTTAATCATATACAGTATCAGGATTATGATTTTTTTCTTTTACAAAAGAGAAAATTAGACTACTGGGAATCTTTTTTTTTTTTTGGCTATTTTTTTAAATGTTTATTTATTTTTGAGAGACAGAGAGATGGAGTACTATCAGGGACGGGTCAGAGAGGGAGACACAAAATTCGAAGTAGGCTCCAGTCTCTGAGCCATTTATATTGTGGTATATATACCATTACTCCCACCTCTCAGGGAAATAGGCAAGAATACAGTTTTGGAAGACAATTTACAATCTAGCTTATGCTGCTGTCATTAAAAATTGTGACACTGGGAAAGGTAGTGATCACATTTCGGCTTATATTGTAAAAACAAATTAAATCAACAAAAATGATTTTAAACAATCATAGAAGAAACATGAGAAATGTGAACATTTATAAAGGTAGTCTACTCTACTTTTCTCTGTAACATTAAGCAGTTCTCCATCTAACAAAAGACAACACAATGACCTGTAATAGACACTCCAGGAAAGCTTCCCAAGTGACTATATTGATGAAAGCAAGACTATGGTCCACATGTCGATTAACAGCTATGAGATTATATAAAAATTAGTCAATATATAAAGCATAGCAGGTCCAAGAGCTTTATCAAGTGTTGAAATACTATGCCTTGATATTGGGAAGAAGATATTTTAAAACTCATTTCTCTGACATATTTACCGTATTGTGTAACACTTTAAAATATATGTGTAATGGGGCACCTGGATTGGCTCAGTGGGTTAAGCAGTTAAGCGTCCCACTCTTGATCTCCATTCATGTCATGATCTCACAGGCTCATGAATTCGAGCCCTATATTGGGCTACTCACTGTCAGTGCAGAGCCTGCTTGGGATTCTTTCTCTGTCCCTCCCTTGCTCACTCTCTCTCTCAGAATAAATAAATGTAAAAAAATTAAAAGTAAATAAAAATATGTTTAAAATGAAAAGGGAAAAAATAAAATAATATGAAAAGAAAGCGATCAGTGTTTTTATTTATGTAGCTTCTCTGTGGAAATGGCCGTTGACTGTGTAAAATTGGATTCATATTATATAAATCCTGGGATCTCATTCTGTGCTGTATATCATATAGCACCCAGTGCATAATCTGTCCTGATGAACTATCTTGGTCAAGGTAGCTGTGCATAGTTAGAGGCAGAAAACAAATGACAAATCTGAGTAGTACTCTCTCTTATCTTTAGGCTGCCAGTACAGTCATCAGGCTGAGGCAAGTTCCACTTATGGAGGAAGCCAAATCAGCTTCATTTTCTTGGCTCATCTTCTCTCGAGGCTCCTACTGCAAACTGCAATATGGTTTGGGCATGATACGGCCTAAAGAAAGTTGGAAGGGGATCCCCATATGTTTACGCACCCCAGTTAGGAAGAAACCTCTGCTTTGGTATGTGAGAAAAAAGCCAGGTATATTAAAAAAGGAAAAGAAAGAAATCTGTTTACTTGGGTTTCTGTGGCATTATCTCCTGTGCATGTGTCTCTCACAGAGACCTCATCAGGACACTTCATGGGATCAAATAGGAACAAATGAAGGTAGAATCAAATGCAAGCATCTCCTGCTTAATATTAGCAAACTGCGTATCAGAGTTAAACATGTTTCCAGGAAGTTGGATCCTATTTCCATTGTGATAAAGAAAAAATATATTGCATTTTACTACTATCCTAAATCTCTATTTTCCAAAATTGTGACCAAAACAAACTAAATTGCTTATAAAGAATCTAAATTATCATTAACAGGTAAAATGATTAAAATATCACTTTCTGATCACCAAAGAAGATGGTTTAAAAAACAGTTTTTTTGTTTTGTTTTCATTTTATGATGTAACAAGCAGAGTTTTTGTGTTCTGCACTTATATATAACTATATAACATGAAAACTCTGCTTGTTACATCATAAAATGATTTATATATATTNGCAGAAAAATACTCAGTAACAAAAATATTTGATAGAAAAATATGCAGAAAACTTTACAATAAAATACAAGGCAATCTATATATCTAATTCTTTTGCTTCAAGATAGTTCAAAATCAAGGAGGAGAGTTCGAGCAAATTTTATTTTCTTGCATTCATTAATGTTGAATGTTGGTTCCTTTTTGTTTGTTCTTTTCAATTGTTCAATAGAATGTCACACTATGATTATAATGTGGTCTGTTCACTTTCTAGTTGATAGACATATGGAAGCTTCCAGTTTTTTGCTCTAATGTATTGAGTGTTGGAAACATCTTGTACATATCATTTATGCTTTTAAAGATTTTTTTTAGTTTATTTATTTTTGAGAAAGAAAGCACAAGTGAGGGAGGAGCAGAGAGAGGATGATGGTGCAGAGCACAATGGGGTATGAGCTCACAAACCATGAGATCATGACCTGAGCCAAAATCAAGAGTCTATGCTTAACTGACTGAGCTGCCCAAGTGCCCCTAATGTTTATGCTTTTCCATCTTTTGAGTAAATACCAAGAATAAAATTGTTGGATCCTAAGGCAAGTGTATGTTTAATTGAGTCAGATATCACAAAAGGTTTTCCACAGAGGTTGTACCTTCATATACACCCCCAGCAATATGTAAGAGAAACAATTGCTCCCTCTCCTCTCCTACATTTGACTTGTTAATCTTATTAATATCAGTTCTTTTAGCGAGTGGTGAGATTTTTTTTTTAATTTTTAGCAAGTGGTGAGATATTACTGTGGTTCAGTATTAGTCTGATGAGTGATGATGTTGAGAGTCTCTCCATGTGGTTATTACATGTTTGTGTGCTCTCTTGTACAAAGTGCCTGTGGGTTTTTGCCCAGTTTTTACTGACTTGTCCTTTTTGGTTATTGACTTCTAAGAGTTCTTTTTATAACGTATTATTCCTTTGATGAATATATGTACTGAAAACCTGATTATGCAGTCTATAGTTTTCTTATCATTTTCTATGTGTTTTGATGAGTAGTTTTTACCCTTGATGAAGAACCATTCAGTGTTTTTGCATTCTAGGATATATGAAGGCTCCTTCACATTGCAATAATGTTCTCCTATGTGTTCTTTTATGAACTTTCTATGTTCAGCTTTTACATCAAGGTCTGTATTCTACCTTGAGTTAATTTTTGATATGGTGATTCTGTGTATAATGTGAAGTTTAAGCCATGGTTCAATCTTTTTTCCATGGTTTCAATCTTTTCCTGGCCAGCCCAGAGCCAGTTGTTTACAAGATTTCTTTCCCCACTGAATTATATTGGTGCCTTTGTAAAAAATCATTTGTGTATGTTGAATCCATATGCTGAGTGCTTTACATTCTACCTTTGTTCATCTATCCTCAACCTCATTACTATTTCTCTACCTCTTTGCTTTTGACCCAGCTCTCCACTTGTACCTGTGTTCTACCCCCTGTAAATTATTCACAACCTCACCTATAATCCTTAAACAATACTTGAAAGACTTCCTTCATTTTGCCTTAATTTATTACTCAAAGGCATGGCTAGATCTCTCATAATGGATATCACTCCATTGTCTTATGGTTTAAATTGTTTGATGAAAATTTAGTGGTTATTCTTATAGCTCTTTCCCTGTATAGAATATGTAACCACAAATCCTGAATAGTAATAGAATCTACTCTTTTACCTCTAGTACACTATAGATTGGAAATGATGTACCTAGGTATTTATTTCTGAACATTTATTGTTTGATTTGTAGTGCTTAGATTTGTGGATTAAGGTTTTCATCAAATTGAGTAGGTTTTAGCCAATATTTCTTCCTGTACATTTTTTGTCCCATTCTTCTCTTTCGAGGAAGAAATTTCAAATTACACATACCTTAGACTGTTTGATACTGTCCTGTATATCACTGATCCAATTCAGCTTTGTCATTTTTCCCTCTTTTTGCCTCATTTTTGGACATTTAACCTATCTTTGCACTAATCCTTTCTCCTATGGTAATCATTCCCCTGTCAAATCTTCCAAACTTCAATGTTCAGTTATTTTATATTTTTCAATTTATAGAATTTAGAATAGAATGTATAGAACTTATAGATCTATGGATCGTCTGTTCTGTAGTTTCCATTTCTGTGTTTATTTGCTCCTTTTCCTATATGTTCCTGCAATACTTTAAGTATATTAACAGTAGCTATTGTAAAGTTGTCTGCTACATCGAATACCAAGTCATCTCTCAGGTGGTTTCTGTTGGGTAAATTTTTCTTAGATATAGGTTCCATATTTTTGCTTCTCCATATAATTTGTGTCCTTTCATTGTTATACATACTGGCTATGGTATTGATAAGAAAAGTGATGGCTGGATAGTAATACTGCATATTTTTCCTGGAGAATAGAGACTCTCCCTTATACCTCTCAGCTAAGTGAAAAGTATCCAAGAGTCAAAATGGCCTGTGATTTCACTTTAGTTTAAGGAGTTGGAGCACAGGAGTTCACCAACTCACTACAGACAGTGTTATCACCAGGAGATAATCTGTGGTGATTATTTAGCATCTCTGATACCTATGGTGATGACAACTTTGGGCTGAACAACAGTCTGCATAGAAACATAAAGGGAAAGCTGGGGAAAGAGAGGTAACTAGATGACTTTGAAAGCTAGAACATATTCCTGAAACTCTAGAAGACCATGAAAATAAATAGATATGTGTCCATGTCCAGGGCTGGATAAGTGCCCAGAAAAGACCTACATGTTCATCTATATCTGACCTAAAGGCTCTGTACAAATAAGAAATGAAGGTTAGGGTGGAATTGTAAAATATCTGTCCTAGCATTAAACAAACCCTGCATATGTACACAAGGATCTTTGACAAAATTCTTATGGCTAACTTGTTCTAGACATTTAAGAGAATCTCTCTACTATTATTAGATAATCACTAAGATCATTGAGCAAAGATTTCAGTGACCTCATATGACAAAGAATGCAGACTTTACAGAATTAGTTAACGAAAGTCACTAAATAACAATTTCATCAGCATCCTTCAGCAAAATGAACATATAAACAAATGTTAATAGTTTGATTAGAATATAATGTTATTGGGGTGCTGGGTGGCTCAGTCAGTTAAGTCTCTGACTTTGGCTCAGGTCATAATCTTGTGGTTCATGGGTTTAAACCCCACATCATGCTCTGTGCTGACAGCTCAGAGCCTGAAGCCTGCTTGGAATTCTGTCTCTCTCTCTCTCTCTCTCTCTCTTTCTCTCTCTCCCCCTCTTGAGCTCATACTCTGTTTCTCTCTCTCTCAAAAATTAATGAACATTAAATAAATCCTTTCAAAGAATGTAATGTTTGTTTTGCAGTTCTCTCTACTTTAAGCTAAAAATACATGTAGACATATTATATGACATGGGAAAAGCAACTGTGGGTTGCTCAAGAGAAGTCATATGAGGTAGCAGTAGGAGGAAAACTCTACTGGTAAATACGGATTAGACCATCAAAAGCCTTGGATGTAATGTGAAAATACTTCCTTTTGAACTTCAGAAAGATCTGAGATTCTGGGATGGTAGGTGAATAGTTGGGTTGGTGCTTGCTGGATATCTTCAATTTGCCTATTAGCTCTCCACTTTTCCCTTTTAAGGTTGAGCTGTGTGACCTGTGTTGATAGGCTCCCTTATCCTGTAACTTCTGGTTGAATTTTCCCAAATAGTGGCACTGGAAGATCAAGGAGGAGGGATGAAAGACATGTTGGAGTATTTCTTCAGATTCCATCTCTGGGAGGAGTGAAGGTAATGGTGGATGGGCTGTATCCTTCCATCATATTCTCAGTTAAAGGTCCAAGAATCCCTTTCCACATGAAATTCTATTCTGGATTTGGGAACATTCCTCCTTTGCTAATTGCATCTTATAAAAGGTAAGGGGGAACTCTGTAGTTACTATCCTTTGTAGATATAGCTTTTATATGCTCTACTCATATCTTTGTAAATAGTCCTTTAAATTCTTCCCAAATTATCCAATTAAGTCTGTCTGTTTCCTGCCATAGATCTGTATAACACTATTTCATGGTATCACAGTTGACAATAGAGTGAAGTAAAGATACGTGTGCAGCGAGTCACTACTGCTCAAATAGTACACAGACATGATGAGCAAATGTACCTTTGTATGAAGAAACATTTGCTGATTCTTCATGGCAGGTGAAACTCTACATAAAGAAGCTCTGTCTGACGAGCTAAGCATGGGCTGGCTTTCTAATCTCCAAACTATACGTTTCTGATGCTTATGATGTTGTGTATAGTGACACCATTAAATAAGGAAGAAAATATAAGAAGAGGAAATTTTATGTGGTCAAATTTGTTGAGCTGAGTTTCAACATACTAAATTTCTTACGCTTGTATGGCCACTAAAGAAATAGAAAAATTAGAAAAGAGTGCTATCAGAAAGCCAAAAAAGGTGGCTGCTTCCAAAATGAAACAGCCACTCCATGTCTAAAGCTGCAGAGATGAGGTAAGATAAGGACTACTGGGCACGCATGTATTTTAGCAATTTAGAGATCATGAGGGTAACCTCATCAAAATCATTCTCTCCTGATTAGAGGGAAATCTTGTCTTCAGTGGTTTGAAGAGTAAAAAGAGGTGATCTCATAAAAAAGGTAAGTATGGTTTTTTTCAAAAATTTAAAAGAGATGAAAAAAAGTTTATCAGAAATATCACAGGGGGGTGGGGTGGGAAGAACTATCAGGAAAATCTTGAGGACAAGTTACCCTGTCACACAATTATGAACAAGTGACCTGCAAAGATCAGTCAGATGATTAAGTCAAACCCCTTTATTTTACGTGGGGAAGCAGAGCCCCTCCTACCTCCAAACCCAATAAAATTGGGGTTGTTTGTCAAAGATGCCACATCTAGGTCAGGAATTTTGATTCCCATAGCAATGACCTATCAACAACATTATATTTTCAAACCACTGGAATTTTACCTATTTAATGTGCTACATGTAACTGTGTTTTTATGTAAGGTATTCATATTTAGCTTAGCTTGAATTTTGGTTTGAACTGAACAAAATGATAAGTTGTAGATACATTTTAACATTCTGTATATGTTGAGACAAATATTTGAACTGCAAAATACAGTGTGAGTAGAAATTATATTACTTTCACTTGCTTTAATGGCTAAAGTTTTGTTTACAGTTAAAAGCACATTGCCTCAACTGATGTTAATTTTGAAAATATTAGGAAATCTTTTTACATTTAAAAATTTTATTTTCCTTAAGTTTTTAATAGCTGGCAATGTCTTCTTAAATTTTTGAGATATAGGGGCACCTGGGTGGCTTAGTCGGTTAAGCGTCCGACTTTCGCTTAGGTCATGATCTCGCGGTTCGTGGGTTCGAGCCCCGCGTCGGGCTCTGTGCTGACTGCCAGCTCAGAGCCTGGGGCCTGTTTCAGTCTGTGACTCCCTCTCTCTCTGACCCTCCCCTGCTCACGCTGTCTCTCTCTCTCTCTCTCTCTCTCCTAGAAATAAATAAAAAATATTTAAGAAGATGTGGTATATTTATATAACAAAATACTCCATGGCAATGAGAAAGAATGAAATCTGGCCATGTGTAGCAACATGGATGGAACTAGGGGATGTTATGCTGAGCAAAATANATACATTTTAACATTCTGTATATGTTGAGACAAATATTTGAACTGCAAAATACAGTGTGAGTAGAAATTATATTACTTTCACTTGCTTTAATGGCTAAAGTTTTGTTTACAGTTAAAAGCACATTGCCTCAACTGATGTTAATTTTGAAAATATTAGGAAATCTTTTTACATTTAAAAATTTTATTTTCCTTAAGTTTTTAATAGCTGGCAATGTCTTTTTAAAATTTTGAGATATATTTGACATGTTGTAAAATTAAGATGTGCAACATGTGGATACCGTTATATACTATAATCTGGTTGCCGTTATCATCATAATTGACATCCCTATCACATCACATAATTATCATTTCTTTTTTGTGATGGAAGTAATTAAGATCTAGTATCCTAGCAAGTGTGCTAATTATAATGCAATATCGTTGTCTATATTTACTGTACTATGAATTAGGTCTTCAGGGCTATTTGTTTACTAATTGCACATTACATGAAAGTAAAAAATTCTTCAACTTGCTTATATTTCTTCGATGTGAATGAGTCAACGAATGGCATATACATTGATCATACTTGCAATGTGACATAAGATATTATGTTGCTTATTTCAGACAGCCTAAATAACAAGTATCCAATAAACAAACTATGTCAATAATTTCAATAGGAGTGTTTACAAATTTTATTGAATGTGAATATACTAACACAAAATTTGTTTAGATCTGTTCTCACCCCATGAGTAGAGACTTCTTGAAAAGAGTTTGGTAAACCTTAGCGTAAACCCCATTACGAATTCCCTGCACAGGAGTTACTTACCCATGCAGGGTGTTACAAAATTCCGAAGCTTTATCCTTCAATAGAATTGGGTGTGAAAATTTAAATGCAGGGCTACTATCATTTAATTTCAATATTTCAAACTCTAAATGGACAATTATAATTTTGACCAAGTGATTAAATTTCAGTTCAGTTTCTCTTTAATGGAAATTTTATTAACTGTCATCAAAGACTCCAAATCCTATTCTATAAAATAACCCAATATCTTTTCTGAACTACTTATTTAAAATTCCAGCTAGACAGAAATGCATTAGGATACAATTAAGTACTGGAAAATCGGTGCTTTTATTCCAGTTTTTTTGACCTAAAATCAGACGTTTGAACCAAATGATTAATATTTAAAGTGTGAGAAGAATTGAGTCTTTGGAGTTAAACTATATTTTAGGTATATAATTTGCATAATGTGCTTTGCCTAACTCATCATGAATCATTTTTTAATATATTTCAAAACTGGCTGAGCACAGAGCACAGTTATGAGCACCTGAGACTGTCTCATTGCAAGAAAAAAGAATACATTTTTTCATACTTTACTGGCTCACTAAATGCTATGCCCACAGAGGTACTGAAATTCTTGAGATGTGCTCATATTCAACAGGGAGAGCAGCGTTGGCAGGAATGCACAGAGACCTTTTGTCTCAGACCCTGACAGGTTGAATTGTCGCTCATTCAACTAACACTTTTATTATTACCTCCTTCTATGTGCCCCGCATTGTGGTAGGAGCCAGAGTGGAGGAGTGATCACAGCTTGTACCAAGATGGGAAAGGGAGAATACTAGGAGGTGAACGTAAGAAAAACAGAGTAAGGCCACACTGCGAGGGGATTAAGTAAGAGGTGGGCCAGCAATAAAGAGAAAATTTCCCTCACAGTCTACTATGCCCTCACTTCTACTCCCAAGGAGAGCAGCATCAAAACTCAACAAAAACCTAAACAGAACATTGTATACAATATGTTACTTTTATGTAAGAGTGTATATAAGAATATAGATATCAATTTGTTTGCATTTGCCTAAAGAAACACCAGAATCATAACGAAACACTAGAAATATAAAAATGGTTATCCTTTTTGCCAAATAGAAACAAGGTAGGAGCAAGACTTCTCTGTTAAGCACTTTTTTATAGGAGTGTGACTCTTGGGTCATGTAATTATATTATTTCAAATCAACTAGCAATTTGTAAGGACAAATAAATAAAGGAAAGTGTGTTGGGATCTTGATAAAATGGCAAATGTACTAGTAGCTACTTAAAAATGTATTATTTGTATTATAATGTACTTTAATACATACTCCATAGCTGTCCAATCTCTGGGGAATGGAGTCTGGGATGCAATAATAGCTACCATATATTCAGGACAATTTCCGTGTCAAGCCACACAACAATGTTTTGCTTAAGATATTCAGCAAGTTTAAAGTGTTTTTATTAACTTCTGGTTTTTGTTTCCACGTGAGGAAACCAAGTGGAAGAGAATGTATAAGTCCCCAAAAGCTCAGTCAGTGTTGCCCCAGTGGCTGGAAACTCGAGCTCCCATTCTCCAAACTGGAATGAATGAATCCAAGAAAAAAAATCCCAACCGAAAGAGTAACTTTCTCCCCCTGAATAACGTCTCTTCTGGGACCCCAAGTGCCTTTCCCAGACAAATACCTGTAAATAGCTGCTCCCAATTCCTGATTTTCACCAAACACAGAAAGATTAATATTTTTATATTCTAATTCCCACTCCTACCCCCCAGAAAAAAGAAAGAAAATGAAACTTATGGGGATAAAGAATTTCTCTGCTAGAAAACAGACCCAAATTTGAGGATCAAGAAAAATGCCTTAGTCCCCACATGACTGTGACAGATCTTAGGAGATGGGGAACCTGTGCCTTCCTTTGTTTTCTTGCTGACTCTGGTTTACTAAGGTTTTCTTGTCTTTCTAATCCCCTCTTAACCCCATTTGTGTGATGTTGCAATATATGATTCTCATCTGGAAGTGCAACGGGTAGGGCACCAGATGGGATCTAACCTTGCTTCATGATACCCACAGCGATGTCTGCACCAACCTGGTTCAAAACCTGGGCTGAGTGTCAATCTCTGCTGGGTTTACTAGCACTTTCAGAGGTGGGTTCATGACCAAATGAAGTCTCTGTGCCTGAACCAGTCAGGAAGTGTCAGATGGGTTCTGCAGAGCAGATGCTTCCAGTCCACGGGCTCATTTCAACCTCTCTACCTTTCTTTTTTCTTCATTTTTTAAATGTTTTTTTTTTTTTAATTTATTTCTGAGAGAGAGAGAGATAGAGACAGCATGAGCAGGGGAGTGTCAGAGAGAGAAGGAGACACAGAATCTGAAAAGTGATGCCAGGCTCTGAGCTGGCTGTCACCACAGAGCCCACCATGGGGCTTGAACCCACTAACCATGAGATCATGACCTGAGCCGAGGTCGGATGCTTAACCGACTGAGACACCCAGGCACCCCTCAACCTCTCTACCTTTCAAAACAGCATAATCTAAATACTTACCTTACTAAAACTTCAGTTATTGGTATAAAACTGTTATAGCATAGTTCAGTGGAGGTCAGGACAGAAGAGGCTCAGCCACTGGAAATGTATGTGCACTATAGGGATGGATACAATGTAGTGAAGGCCTTTCAAATGCCAGATACTATGCTAAATCCTTTGCAAATATTATCAAATATTTTGGGGCAACTGGATGGCTTAGTGGGTTAAGTGCCTGACTTCAACTTAGGTCATGATCTCATGGTCCGTGAGCTTGAGCCCCACATCTGGCTCCATGCTGACAGCTCAGAGCCTGGAGCCTGCTTCGGATTCTGTGTCTCCCTCTCTGGCAGCCCCTCCCCTGCTTGCACTCTGTCTCTGTTTTTCAAAAATAAAAATAAACATTAAAAAATTAAAACATATATATTTACTATTACTGCAAGATAATATTATTGCATTGATCCCTTTTACACGTGAAACAAAACAAACCTCTCCCAACTAATACTGTTTTGTTTTGTTTTGTTTTCCAAGTGGCCCATTAGTTATCGCTTGACAAAACCAGAAATCAACTCATGGTGTTTCAGATTTCAAGGCTAAGTCTTTTCTACAATCCCAGGCTGTTATTCCTTTGGAAGAATAAATCAGAAAAAAAAAGGGGGGGGGAGGTATTAAACACTAAATTTGAAATCAGTCATAGGGCAGAGCAGCCAAAGGCAACCACTGTATCACTTGCAAAGAAGCTAAACAAAAACTTATTTCATAAAAACGGAGCTTTTATCTCATAAATTTTGAATCTCAGTTGGGAGGATGATAATCTCCATAAGGCCCACAGAAGCTATATGCTGATAATTGCTGCATTTAATGAAGGTTCTGATCAGTTAACATGAGCCCCAGACTAAGATAAACCGCATGGTGCAGGTTCTAGAGAAACAAAAATAATCACTTGAGTTATAGTACAATTCATGTGGAAAAGAAACATGGAGATACGGAAAATGTCTTCAGCATGTGAACGTGGTGCTGTGGCACAAGGGGAGAAGATGTTCTGTGTGATTCCAGAACAATGTTCGCTCGCCCTGGCTCAGCACGAGAGTCCTTGGGGAGCTCGTAACAAACTCTCACACCTGGACCGCATCCTACAGAGACTGATTTAAATGCTGTGAGGTAGGGTTTGGGCTTTTGAAAAGTATCCTAATTAGGGGCGCCTGGGTGGCTTAGTCGGTTGAGCGTCCGACTTTCGCTTAGGTCATGATCTCGCGGTTCGTGGGTTCGAGCCCCGCATCGGGCTCTGTGCTGACTGCCAGCTTGGAGCCTGGAGCCTGTTTCGGAGCCTGTCACTCCCTCTCTCTCTGACCCTCCCCTGCTCACACTGTCTCTCTCTCTCTCTCTCCTAGAAATAAATTTAAAAAAAAAAGAAAAGAAAGAAAAGTATCCTAATTAGAAGCCAGGGTTGATAGCCAATGCTGCAGAAAGAAATGAGAGGACCAGCAAGTAATAGTAATGGTGAGGCAGAGTTCACTGATACTGGGGAAGAATATCACATTCAACAGTGATTTTGAGCGTGTAAGAAAAGTACAAAGAAAATCACACGAATATGGCATACTCCTTCACAGTCTTTACTCACTAAGAACTCATGCACTAGGAAGAAAATGTGTAGAACTTTAATACACTACATACTATGATAAGAGTTGTGCCAATTTAATGCACATCATAAAATCGAATGAACGAAGAAGAAACCCTAAACACTTAAATCACTTTTGAAGACCATAGCACAGTTAAGCTGGAGTAATGATTTTAGCTTAAAGCTTGAAATATAGAAAATGGAGATACTTCTATCAATACAACAGTTCAAAATGCTATCTCAAGAAGCCAGGTGCTTTCCATAAATGAAAATACTCAAAAAGTGGAGGACATTTGTTGTAGATATATAAACATTGGATAGGAAATTAGATTAGACAGTAGTAACAGTTAGGGTTCTCCAGGGGAAATCAAAGCAGTGGAAGCACCTACTGATATACAGATGATGAATAGATGGATAGAGAAAAGAGAGGGAGGGAGAGAATGAGATGATAGGCAAATAACTGATAGTCATAGAGAAATAGATCCATAGATAAACTAGATGGATAAATAGATGAAAAGGCAGATGGACAGACAGTTGGACAGAGAGGAAAAAATGAAATTTATTTTAAGGAATTGGTTTCTGCAATTGTAAGGGCCAGTGAGCGAGATCGGTAGGACGGGGCAGAGGCAGAAGCTGATGCCACCGTCTTGAGACAAAATGTCTTCTTAGGGAAACTTCAGGTTTTCTCTGAAAGCCTTTCATCTGAGTGGATGAGGCCCACCTATTTCTTCAGTATTGAAGAAGACCCCCTACATGTCACATTAACTGAACACAGATGCAGACAGCATCTACAAAATGCCTTCACAGTAATCCCCAGATTAGTGTTTGATTAAATAACCAGGCAGTACAGGCTCACCGAGGTGACACATGAAACTAATCACCTTGCAACCTCTAACTGTTCTTCCAACTCTAGGATTAGATCATTCCAATTAGAAAAACAAACAGAAAAAAAGACAGATTCTTCTCACTTGTAAGCCACCTGTCCAGAAATAGTATCAGCAGTGGCCATGCCCACTACCCACCCTATGTTCTAAATGATTCTCATCATTTCATTCATCATCTTCATTATTGCCACACACCTCACTCATGCGATCTCATTAGATTGAGATAGAAATTTTCAATAGAAAATTACTAAGAGGTCCAGCTCTGTCCAAACACTGCCCTTTCCATTACTTCTTATTTTTTCCTTCCTTCCTTCCTTCCTTCCTTCCTTCCTTCCTTCCTTCCTTTCAGCATAGCTTACACAAAATGTTACATTCATTTCAGGCATGCAACATAGTCATTTGCTATCTGTGCACACTCTGTTGTACCCCAACACGTGCAGCTACCACGTGTCACCGTACAACGCTATTACAATTGCATTGACTCTATTCCCTATGCCTATCCATCACTTTTTCTCTTCCCCTCGATGCTGTCAATGTTGATACATGCAAGGAAAAAAAGTCTGTTTTGAAAAGATAATACTGTTATTTTTAAAAATTTTTAAATGTTTGTTTATTTTTGAGAGAGAGAGATAGAGTACAAGTGGGGGAGGGGCAGAGAGAGAGGGAGACACAGAATTTGAAGCAGGCTCCAGGCTCTGAGATGTCAGCACAGAGTCTGATGCGGGGCTTGAACTCACAAACCGTGAGATCATTACCTGAGCTAAAGTCATATGCTTTCCAGCTAATCCATCCAGGCATCTCAACTAAGTTATTTTTAAAATTGGATTATCATTATCCAATACAGGATATTGGAACAGTAAGTTTTAATGGCTTTAGGTCAGAAATCTAAGCAAAACTTCCTCCCTCTTTTAAGACTTACACCCCAAATTAAATCTTCAATTCTCATGACCTGTTGGTGGTTTGTGCAGGGTAAGAACTAGAGGCACAGATGTCCAACTGGGACCGGAGTGGAGAGTGACAAGCACTAGAACCTAAAGCAGGTGTGCAGGACAGTGAAAACGACTGAGCTGGGTATTAGTATATGACACTTATTATACTCAAACCCACACAACCTGAGAAGGAACAGATTTTTGCTTATTTGGATTAGCAGTGTCTTCTTAATCATAGAGAAGAGATACTAAGGAACAGGTAAGGAAAGAAACCACACTGGCCAAAGGAAAAAGCACCTGGGTGGCTCAGTCGGTTGAGCCTCTGACTTTGGCTCAGGTCATGATTTCCCAGTTGGTGAATTCAGTCCCCACGTGGGGCCCCCCGCTTCACAGAGCCCACTTCAGATCCTCTTTCCCCTTCTCTCTACCCCTCCCCTGCTTGTGCTGTCTCAAAGATAAATAAGACCAAAAAAAAAAAAAAAAAAAAAAAAAAAAAGGAAAAGGAAAAGAAAAGAAAGAGGAGGAAGGGTGTTCTCACCTATCACTGCAGTAGAAAAAAATAAGAAAAACTACTACAAATGTTCCAAATCACTGGTAAATCCAGCTGGGTATGTATTTGGGTTTAGCTTTGGGATTAGTGAAGAGGCAGGCCTTCATATAATTTTCTAATTCAGGAAGTTTTAAAGATCACTGGGTTAGGACATGTTGAGTGCATTAAACATCAAAATTCCTAGGTTACAGTGAATAGTAGGCTATTTAATATTTAATAGACTGCATTAGAAGCCTATTTTAATAGGCAGTATTACTTTTAATTAGACTGGAATTATGAAATACTCTAACAGTGACACCATTCACACAAACATATTTGGTTTTGAAAGGAAATGGTACAAATGTAAAAACTTCAAAGAAAATGAGGTCATATATAATAGAAGGAGCACAGGTCTGGGACCTAGTCCCAACTCTGCCAGTAACTAGCTGGAGTGCACAGGACAAGTCGCTGAATATCTGGAGCCTTGAATTTCTTCCTACAGAAATTGAGTGCAAGAATCACATCTCTAAGACCCTCCTATTTCTAAAATATCATGAATCTTTTATCTTTAAATTGGTGCATACATAGAGATTGAGCTTCTGAACACAAACCTCCCATATTAAAATTTGTTCAGAGTCCCCATCGTCTTTATAACCCCTGTAATATGAGATCGGTACACAGCACTCCTATCTGTTTCCAGTTTATTCTCCATTGCACTAAGTTCCAAGCATGAACTGCTCCCAAATTCTCATGTGCCCGGGTTCCTCTGTCTAGATTCACCCTCAACAAACATTCAGAGATCAAGCTAAATTCTTTTATGTTGAATGGGACAACTTGCAGTGATAAAAAGGAAGGGCCTGAATTAGTAGTCCTAATTTTTGTTGGGAATTATTCTCATGTGCAAATCCCTTGAGGCTGTCCTCTAAGGAAGAAAAATTCAAAGTATGAAAGGACACCTGTTTCCCCCAAGCAATACCTAGAACAGACTTCCTGAACCACAAAGAGCCTTGGGAAAATTGAGTATCCGTAAGATAACTGCGCCTATACAAAATGTCTCAAAACCATTGTCTATGACCTAACAGAAGTGAGATGTCCTGTTAAAGGAATGATTCTCTCTGCATTCAGGGTTTGTGAGATTCCACAAGAGTAAGTGTGATCATCTCAGTAGCTTTAGAGAGGAAAGGAACATAGGATCCTGTATGCCTGATCGAATAACTGTAGGGAAAGCACAGAGTGCTCAAATGTGGTCTTCCCATCAACTAAAAACCTAGAAATTTCTCTAAGGCTCGAGGACATTTGAGACTTAGTCATAGGTAAAGAAAATGATAAGAGAATTATGGTTGAGGGAGGGAAAAAATCCAGTTACATTGTAGTAAACAAAGATAAAAAGGAGAAATAATTTCTGTATACTTTTAAGAGTCTGAGATATGATAAAAGTTCTCAGTTATCAAATGGGGACTTAAGTTCTACTATTTCCTAGTGATGATGTCTATTACTTAAACTTCTCAATTTTGTCTTTTCTAGGATGAAGCATAACCTAAATGAACTGCAATTCCCATGAAAAAGTTTTTAAAAAGCTAACACCAAATATTAGTACAAATTAGACACTATACTAAATACCAGATATACATATATATAGCATTAGTCCATACTTTAACCTGTGAGGCAGCCATTATACTCTCATTTTACAGATGAGGAGATTGAGACACAGAGATTACCACACAATTAACAAAAGGAAAGCTATGTGGACTCAGATAGCATCTTATACTTGGAATAATTTTACCAAACTATTATTCAGGGAAGACTTATTTATCTAACACTCAAAATCTCAGTCCAATGTTCGTGTGTGTGTGTGTGTGTGCGCATGTGTCTGTGTGTGTGTGTGCATGTGCGTGTGTGGTGTATATTGGGAGGAGAGATAAGAGGGACATTGGTCCCTTACACCTTATGACCCACCATGTATCACACTTGACTTTCAGGGTGTCTAAAGAAAGAAAGAGGGAGTGGAATTGTGTGAAGATGATTCAAATGCCCATTTTTCATGGGCCTGAGGTCAGTCCTCTGGTCACCAAACATCAAGGCACTGAGGAAGCATGTAGCTGTGAGGCAGAAAAAGAGGAGAAACCCATTTCTGTCACAACAAAACAAGGGTCACATAGTGAAGAAGTTAAAAACAAACCTAGGGAAGTGACACCATCACACAACATTATCATTCACCAAGAATATCTCTTTACTCTGAAAAATTCATTTCATACTTGTCTACTTTGGTAAATCACAAAATTGAGTTTAAAATTGGTTAAAAATGAGAGTGATCACAAGAAAACTAAAAGGCATTTGATGTTGATAATCAGAGGCTGGCATTAGCCCAGATGTTAACATAAGCTAATTCTAGTTCATGATCAAGTAATCTGTACTATTTCTTTTCTTGGAGAATGGATGCTCACTTCTTGTGTGCTGCTCCTGTCCTAATAAATGCTGAAATGTTTTTTTGTTTTGTTTTGTTGTCAAATAGAGGAAAGGTTCCACAATGAATACCACTGTAAACCATATTCTTTAGTATCTAGTCCAAACTAGGCAGCATTTAGAATGTATGTCCAAAAATACCAGAGCAAAACAATAGGTTTTTCATACTGGCTATAAGCACTGAATTCTAACATCAAAGATTTACTCAGATAGTTGCTTTCATACCCACCACAGAGCAAATCAAATGATTTGAAGAGGGGAATAAATGTAAAGTTTATTGTCTCATAATTGTTATACTGTGATAATTCTCTCATTTATAGTACTTTATATTCATATTCAACAATGTAAGAAAGTATTGTGCTGTCTATGATTGGTACATTATAATAAATGAACCATCAAACACTTTTCCTATTCATAAAATTTTGTATTCATGTTTGATGGCGTCATTTGAAGATCACTGCTATGTACTAATGATAGACAATTTTTTAAATTTAAACCTGGAGAAATTTGATTTTATAAAATTGTCAGGATAAA
Organism: Crocuta crocuta; assembly: GCF_008692635.1. NCBI lineage: Eukaryota > Metazoa > Chordata > Mammalia > Carnivora > Hyaenidae > Crocuta > Crocuta crocuta. The sequence continues at coordinate 1,173,666 of NW_027531990.1, forward strand.
GAGATTAAGAACTATATATAAACAAAGAGTAGATTAAAAGACAAATACAAAACCTGGAAAAGGAATATTGGAACAGTGTGAAATTATTGCTTTGCATTTATTTACTTTTTTCTGGTTAATTCAGTGTCCAAAGACCATGAAAACTATACCAATCCTAAGAGATAAGCCGTTGCTTCTTTTTACTGTTTATTTTTTTCTTTTTTTCTATAATGGGAGGGTGGGTAGTGATTTTGAGTTTTGTCTGTATTTTATACCTTTTTTTTTTTCTTTACAAACATAACAAGCAGCACAATGAAAGAATAATGGCATAGTAGTTAGAAATTAGACTCTCTGATCTCCCATTTACTGGCTGTGTGACCTTTGAGAAGTTAGAATCTTTTAGAAGTTCAATTTACTTGTCACTGGTCATAGCAAAAGGGGTAAGAAGAGTCATTAACTGATTAAAAAGTATCATGAGCTTTAACTGAAGTAATACATATAAAGCACTTGTAACAGAGCAGATGTTATGATCTCAAAACATATATGCCATCAATATTATCATTATTAGCTATTCTTATCAACCAAAAACACTAACTACATTCATTTTTCCATCCGCCTCTTTTTGTTCAATATTTTGTTCACATAGCATTACAGCAGAAACCTGTTTTATCCAAAATTCTTAGCAAAACAAAAGGTGGTGACAAGTAAAAAGTGATCTATCCGCTCTGGATAAAGCCTATAGGCTGCATTCCCTTTGGTCCTATGTCACAGCACTAGCATGATCTTTCGGAGGGAACACGAAGTCTACACGCAGTATTTTCAACAATATTAAGTCTGGAATTCGTGAAAAATCTGCAATTGAGAAAAACAAAATTGAAGTAGATGAAAAAGTCTCAGAACTCTGAGCCCAAAATAACAAAATATAATTCTGCTGGGAAGGATGCAAACTAATATCTCCAGGGATGCATAAATAGTAATAGGTATTCAATGAGCAGAGAAGAGAGAAAACCTTATTACTGGATGATTCCTGGGACTGTTAATGGGAAACAAATTAAATGTGAATTTATACTAAAACATGAGAGTCACAAAGAATGAAGTGAAATGCTAAAGGCTTAATAACAGCAAAGTACTTATTTTGCTGGAAACAACTGATAGGATCCATGATTAGGCAATCATGTACAGGCAACTCTGTTTTCTGAGAGAAATATCCACACAGGAAAATAAAAAAAACCCTCATACGTAGGATTCTTTTAGTGAGGGGTGGTGAAAAAGAACTGGCAAAAGGCATAGTCCCCACTGACCAAGATGCATTGGGAAAACATATGAAAGCGCTCTTGTTGGAAGATAAGAGAATATATGAATAATCAGCAAGATGATTAGGGGAAAGTAAGCTTAGGATGAGTTCGTATAAGAAGCTTCTTAATAAGACCTACTGTATAAGTTTCCAAGAAAGGAAATACAAATTGATCCACTGAACTTGTATATAATTTGGCTGAAATATCACCAGGAAATGTGTGTATGGGAAAAAAATATTTTACTAGGGAAATAAAGTGTCTCTATCTTCTGAAGGTGAAAATATGTTATGAAACCTACAAGTGACCAAAACAAGAAGAAAGCCCTATGTATCATTATAATTTATTTCACAAAGACAGTTTTGATCATTATAAACATGGCAAGCTCAGTCTTTGGGGCAGAGATGGTGGAAAGAAAGAGACGCTGGCTTGGCCTTACCCAAAAGTCTCAATAAAGTACTTTGATTTCATTATTTCATATCGTGTTTCTATTCATCTTCAACACTGGCATGGCAATTTCCCAGCCCAACAGCTTCCATTGTGTTTGTTGTCCTCCAGTCTGCTTTAACATCTCTTGACTCCAACACAGGTTATAAAACACAACCGGGCTTCCCTATTTCAATTCTTTCTTTGTCACCAATTTGTCCAAATCTGTTCATGGCTCCCTATTGCCTACAAATCCCTTAAGAAAGGAAACAGTTCACATTAATGTTGCGATTTCCATGTGTCAAGCACTGAGCCACTTTTACAAGTCTCATTAAAGTTCACTGGGGTTGTAGATGGGGACTACTTTTCCCAGTTTACAGATAAAGAAGGTTATATACATCACACTGACAAAAAATCCCAAACCTATTCCATCTCAGGGCATTCTGCTTTTAAATTCCACAGCCTTATCACCACTATACCTTGATACTTGTGTTTATTTATCTAAGGGAAAATGGTTCCATGTTTCCTCCCATTGTTAGAAATTTCTACTATCCATAGAAGTCAGCTCTAGAAAGCCTTGGCAAGTATTTAAATATCTATAAAAAAGGAAGTAGTTAGACACAATTTAAATTTCTGCCTTACCAGGTACCCAGCCACACATAAATTAATCCCCCCCCCCAAGAAAATCTCCAATAATTGCTGTCTTTCATTGGTAGGTCTCATCAGTGTAGCACATCACAAGATCTTTTTGAGCCTGTGGTTTTTATTTATTTTTGACTAAACTGGCATGGACATATCCCTCCCACAGCTCAAACCGACAAAAATATGTCTGCAGTTGGAACCCAGGGAATAAACTCAGAAAGAGGATTGATGTGTCTTTGATAATTTCTACAGAATTCTGATCTTGACTACTATTTCATATTTTTTTCAGTGAGAAAAAGGAGCAATTCTTTCCAGCCGTCCTGATTTAGAAAGTTAAGGCTTTTATTTAATAACCAACAAACTTCTCATCATTTCCAGGAGACAAAGAGAAGTCTTTAAATCTCTGATCATTCATTTCAAATGCCTAGAAGAGATAAAATTACAAGAAGGGGTCAAAAAATTTTGTGATCTTCCTGGATTGCTGAAATATAATGAGTTGGGCTGAAACAATGAGGTAATAATGTGGGGAGACATAGTTATTACGGATATTAGATCATATTTAGTCTTAAATACTTAGTTAAATAAGCAGGTATTAGATACATCTTTTACATGCTAGACACTTAGCTATATATGCATATAAATATCCTAGATGTGTAGGTCAGTTTACAATGAAAATAACATGTACTTTAATCTCCAAAATGTCACGAGACATATATAAAGAAGATATTATTCACATTTTAGTAATCCTTCACTAACTGGATATCACCTGATTACAAGTTCGTTATTCATCCCTCATTGTGATTATCAGTCCAGAATATGCACCTATTATGTCCTCATCATCAATAGAGCACTTGAATAGATTCAAAATTAATGCATTAAGAATAATAAATTCTCAAAAAAAAACCAACATATTATTGATTTCCACATGTTCATGTGTTGAGATGTCTTCTCCTCCCAACCCATCCTGCCCTCCCCCAAATTTTACTCATAGTATAAGTTCTAAAATCTATTTTCCTCAATGAGTTCTTATATTTTTCATTGCTACACACTATTTCTTTATTGCAATATTAGAATAATATGTGCATACATCACAACAAGAGCAAGGAGTATGAAATAAAGGCTTGTGTAGAGGTAACTTAATTAGACAGTGGTCCCAGGGAACAAGATTGAGAGACCAAGAAACTGAAAGGTAGAAGGTAAGGAAGCAGCATAGCCAATACAAAAAAATCACCCAGTTGTCTATGTCTGTGAGCATCTAGAATATTTGATCCAATTACAACATTCTTAAGAACATATAGAACATGTTATAGATTCATCTATCACTTCTTAATCTCCATTGTTTAAGAATTGATCCATGAGGCAACAGTTCTCTGAATTTTCGAGTTGCACATATATGAGTGCACTGGTTCTTTGGAGGAGTCAGAGAAACTTGTGGAAGGGAAACNGGGGGATCGCCTCCCACCCTGGAGTCTCCGATCCCGGCCCGATTTTATCTTCCCCGGTTCGCACTCACGTTAGAAGGCTCTCTCAGTGGATTCTGCGTCTTTTTTCTCCCAATCTCTCAGGTTTTGTAAGGTTTCCAATGGCTTCAGATCTTTTCTGTGTGATGTATGGGCGCGAGTGCAAGTACGGAGCTCCTTACTTCTCCGCTATCTTGCCCTCTCCTCCGGTGTCTAGAATTTTTATTGAGGGTGCAGACAGCATCTATATGGCTGATCTCAGATACTCAAATCCCAGGCCCCCAGAGCAAAAATAGGTGCTCACCATAAATCACACGGTTAGGATAAATTTATTTGGCCACATTTATCAGGCATACAAAACACTCTTGCTGGAGGGATTCCAAGGGCTCAGAGCTTATCTCTCAGGACCCAGTCAAGGGTCGGTGCTAAAACCAAGGCTTCCTTTGGAATGAGCAGGTTTCCAAGCATTCAGGCCTGCCGAATTAACCCTTTCCTTGCTTGCCAACTTGCTAGACATGTCTGCACCTAACTAGCATAGAACATTCCCTGATTATCCGAAAATCCTTTTGCAGAGTTCCTAATATGATTGCTGACGTTTAATTAGCAGAGGTCTGGGCAGATTCATCAGACTCTAAGCCCCAGGGAAATGAGTTCCAGGGGACTAAGCTTTCTCTCTTGTCCCTAAGAGAAGTCAGCTTTCCACTTTACTCCCAAAATACTTTTTAAAAAAATTTGTCTCTATCTGCAACTGATATTTCATACTTTGGTTGTTACAACTGACTTAAATTGAGCCCTTTCTGTGGGCTTCAATACCTTTTACCACCTTTTGGTCCTTTGCCATCATCACATCTATTTATTGGGTCTTCCGTTCTCCCCCTCTTCTGGTTCCTGCTTGTAGTTATCACCTAAATTTCCTAGGCAATATCGCTTTTAAAACTAACTAAAAAGCCAAGTAGCAATGACAAACACAATAAAAACCCTCTTCAGGCCTGTATTTCTTGAGCAATTATCCTGTCTTATATCTTACCTTTGCATCAAGTTTCTGTAGATGGTGTACAAAAATCTCATCAGTCTCCTCACTCTTACTTTTCCTCCATCTCTAACACACTGGTCCCCTTCTTATCTTCTTGCTGCAAAGAATTTTACCAAGTTCACCAGAACTCTTCTAATTACCAATGATGAGTCACTTCCATATCTGCCTTGTATAATTTCTCTTTGATGTTTGACATTATGGACCACCTCCTTTAAGAAGTTCTTTAGAGGCACCTGGGTGGTGTAGTCAGTTAAGCATCTGACTCTTCATTTCAACTCAAGTCATGATCTCATGTGAGATCGAGTCCCACCATCAGGCTCTGTGCTGACAGCATGGAGCCTACTTGGGATTCTCTCTCTCCCACTATCTCTGTCCCTCCCCTATGTGTGAATGTGCATGCACATACTCTAAATGAATGAATGAATGAATGAGTGAATGAATGAATGAATAATAGTGGGGGCACCTGTGTGATTCGGTCTGTTAAGTGGTCAACCCTTGATTTCATCAGGTCATGATCTCACAGTTTGGTGAGTCCTGGTGAGTTTGAGCCCCATGTTAGGCTCTGCACTGACTCTGCAGAGTCTGTTTGGGATTCTCTTTCCCCTCCTCTCTCTCTCTTTCTGTCTGCTGCTCCCAGCTCACACTTTCTCTATCTCTCTTAAAATATATACATAAATGTTTAAAATATTATAATAAATAAATAAATATTGGCAAAAAAAAAAAAACTTGAGAAAAAACAGAAGCTCTTTGATACTCCACTTTCCCTGCAACCATTTCACTCTGGTTCTCAGCACTTTCCCCACCAGCATCACTACCCACATACTCTCCCTCTGCTCCATCTATTTCTTCTCACACTCTTTGTTTAGCTTCCTCATTTCCTAAATAAGGATAATAATACCTACATCATTAGCTTATTGTTAGGGATCTGTGGGAACAAAAATGAGAAATCATCTAGCATATCACTGTCACCAATGCAATGTTATTATTATTGGAATCCATTGATTCATAGTTTATAGCAAAACCACCCTAAATCATATAATTTACTTAACTCGCAATAAAATTTCTCTTTTCCTTAGAGAGTTATGTCTTATATAATCTTTGTAATATCCGTTAGGGCCTAATTTTAAAATAAGAAAGAAAAAGGGACAATAAGCATGAAACCATTTGCAGGATCACAGATCAGTAATGGAAACAGGGATGTGGAATGTTGGCTGACTATCAACATAACTGCACTAACTGATCGTTTGAATGATTGATTGATTATAGTTCTAAGTTCTTCCAGAAATGTAATTTACATAAACCACAGAACAGCTGTATAATGAATTACGGTTCTGAGAACTTGTTGGGTGGGAACACATGGTGTGTTCTTCAGGGGCACACAGAGCTCCCTTGCTATATTTTATAAACAATGATGAAAGTTTTTCAATTTACAGGGAGATTTTTTTTCTTAAAATTTATACTTAACAGTAATAAATTTACACTTAATAATTCAAACAGGTAAGGAAAACAGCTGCTTTTGCATTTTATAAGAATTTGAGAAATTAAATTTGTCCAGCTAACACATATTGAATACCTTCTAAGTCTTTAAAATTAGAAGTCGTATGTGTTGCACTGTGGAAGATACAAAGACAAATCATAAATAATTATTTCTCAAGTTAAAATTTTAAGGATTTTTCAACATATGTGAAGTTCAACTTGTATTTCCTGGTTCACATTGGTCTCTGTTCCATCAGAGAGATCAAGACCGAGGACAACTATTTCAAATTTGCCAGTATAGAAATGGTAGTCGAACCAAGGAGGTAAATAAGGTCACTGAAGATATTATGATAAGTGAAGAAGGAATAAAAATGAAGGTGATGAGTGCCATTGCCAAGATGGTGACAGACACAGGTTATTCCTGACTTCAGGTCCCCTCAAGAAGAACAACTAATATCTATTCAAGAACAAGACACCACTGAGAGAATTCTAGAACTTAAGAGTGAGGCCGAAGCATCCCCCTGAACCTCAGAGAGCAAGACGGACTGCATTAGAAGGGTTAAAAGAGCAGTTACACATTGAGCATATTGCCTGTCCCCCAGAACAGTGGAGCACCATGTGCAAAGGTTCCTCCAGTGCAAAAAGAACCCAAGGAGGACAGCCAGCCTCCCTCAGCATTGAGCATGACTTTGTAGGAGCCCCTCCTCTGATTCTGCACCACAGAGGTTTCAGGGGAATCTGCATGGTTCCACCCTTGAGAATCTGACTGTGATGGAGAAGAGGGGAAGAGCTTACAAGAATCAGTACACAGATCTTGGCAGACTGAGTTCACACCTGGAGGGCCCAAGTAGTAATTTTGCTTTTGCTCATCTGCAGAACCAAGTTGGGAGTGTAGTCTGACCAGTGAGCATAGTGGAGTACAGATCTGACTGATTTGGATCCTCAAATGATACGTTTTGCTGGCTCTAGAGCCCAGTTTGCTCACATCCAGGCAAAGTGCTTAGTCACAGTCCCACCCACTGTGGAGATCGCCTTCCAGCCCCATCTGACCAGTAGGGCTAGTGACAACTCCTTAGAAGTTGTGTGGTCTAGTGGCTCTTAAGCTGAGAGGTGAGTGAGCAGAACTGATTGTTCCTGGAGCAAAGCCACTACCAGGCATGGATGTTCCCCCTGCTATACCCAGGCAGAGAGATTAACTCATAGTCAAAGCTGAGGGTAGCTCCTAGCCCTTACCAACCAGAGAGAGCCCCTATTTGAGAGACTGAGAGTAGCTTGGGGCAGCCCCTCTCCCTCGGGCCCAGGCAAGAGGACTTAGACATAGTCTCAAACCACTGTACAGAATGTCTTCTGGCCCCATCTAACCAGAATTGCTGGAAAAAGCACCTGGAAACTATGTGACCAATACTGCTTGAGCCAAGAAAGAGGAAGATAGCTAATTGTTTGCAGAGCAAAGCCAGTGGTCTGTTCTCAGCCAGTGGCATACTGTCCCCCCCATCCCAGTTCTCAAACTGTTGCTTCACCCAAAAAATTAACCATAAGAGCAGCCCCCATCAAAAAAAATTACCAGCAGACACACCCAGAAACCCAAACTGAGCTGACTGGTGAAGAACTGTCTCTGCCAAAGCAAACCCATAAAGTATCAAAGAGGAGCCCAGTACTCAATGCACAGATACCAATGTAAAAAAATCAAGAATCATGAAAAATCGGGTATGACACCACTAGAGGAAATTAATAAAGCTCCAATCAATGACCCTAAAGAAATGGAGATCTATAAGCTTTCAGACAAAGAATTCAGAATAAATGTCTCTTAAGGAAATTTAGTGAGCTACAATGAAACATAGATAACTAAACAATCACAGGAGAACAATGCATGAACAAAATGAAAATTCTGACAAAGAAAGAGCAACCATCAAAACAAAACAAAACAGAAATCCTAGAGTTGAAAACAAAAATATCCAAACTGAAGGATTCGATGGAGAGTTTCAAAAGTAGACTTGACCATGCAGAAGAAAAGAATCAGTGACATGGAGGATAGGACACTGAAAAATACCTGTCAGAGGAGAAAAACAAATAAAAGGCGAAAGATTTATTCATTCTGAAGAGAAACCAGAGTATGAGAAAAACAAATGAAAAAGAGTCAAAGAAGTCTATGGGAATTACAGGGCCCAATGAAAGCAAATAATATTTGCATTGTGGGAATTTTTGAAGGAAAAGAAAAAGAGACAGAAAGTATATTTACTTACAGAAAGTATATTATACTTCCCAAATCTGGGCAAAGACATCCAGATTCATAAGGGCCAACAGAGCTACACAGAGACACATTATAATTCAACTGTCCAAAGTCAAAGACAAAGAAAGAGCTTTAAGAGTAGCAAGACAAAAAAGAGAAGTTACATACATACAAGGGAGCCCCCATAAGACTGTAGGCAAATTTCACAACAGAAATTTTTCAAGCCAAAAGATAATGGGAGACATATTCGAAATATTGAAAGAAAACAACTGTCCACCAAGAATATTATACCCAACGAAGTTATCCTTCAGAAATGAAGGAGGGACAAAGACTTTCCCCGAACAAATAAAGGCTGAGGCGGTTCAATACCACCAGATCTGCCTTACAAGAAATTTCTGAAAGGAGTTCTTTGAGTTTAAATAAACAAATGCTAATTAACATCATAAAAACACAAAAAAGATAGCATAAATCTCACTCATAATGATAAATGTGCAGTCATAGATTCTGCAATATGTTAGTTAATAGTATTGCATAACTCAACAACTCTAGGTTAAAAGTTAAAATCAGAGCAAAAATAACCATAAATACAATCATCTGCTATGAGTTACACTATATATATATGTAAATTGTACACATGTATATATGTATATTGTAAATTGTAACAGCAATAACCTAAAATGTGAGGGGCAGAAGAAGCAAAAGTGTCAACTATATGATTTCTATTGAAGTTAGTTGTCGTATCATGAGTTGAAGATACTTTATATGAGCCTCATGTTGAGCACAAGGAAAAATCCTCTAGTAATTATGCAAAAGAACACGATAAAGAAGTCAAAGTATATTGATACTAAAAGACATCAAAATACACACATACAAAGACAGCAAGATAAGAAAACTTAAGTCTAGTAAGCCATCAAAGTCTGAGAAATTAGCTTTATTTATTCTTGGGATATTTCTGACAAGGTAAGGGCTGTCTTTTAGAGTATAGACACCCATCTCTTGGGCAGATGACAAATTCTACCATTTCAGTGTGCCAGGAAAATTACAGTGTGGCTGGAAAGGAAAGTTTCCTTTTACATTAGTGACATTTAAACCATGTCTTTCTTGACATAGGGATTAGCCATTTTCCAACTCCATTGACCATACGTGTGTAAGCTATCTCTTTCATTTTTAGAGCTATGGTTACATTGTTTTCCATTTTCACTTTCAGATGATCTTTTCCTTATTCTGCCCTTGCATTCTGGACATTCTAGTGTAGTTCTCCATGTGCCACCGATATTCAAGTTTTATGACTTTAAAGCTGTGTGCCAGGCCCATTGCATTTACTAAGAATTCACCAGGTCCTTCACGATGAAATTATTCAAACAAATTACTGATGTGTGTGAAGCTGCTGAGATGTGATGACTTGCATAATTTGGGAGGGGATAAATGCTCCATGGGCCCTGAATTCCAATTAGTATATGGATGTGTGTTAAAAATCAAAGAGGAAATAAGTTCACACAGGTCACACTTATTCATTCCAAATATTTTTACACATTTAGAAGGAGTTTGTATTATTTTTGATCTTACAACAAAGCTGTGCTGACACAGCCGTGACAGGAAACAGCTGGAAATTTATGTAATAAATTAGATCATATAACTTGATCATTTGTATATAACTTGTTAAATTTTTTTAATGAAACAAGTTCTGAACACATAAGTTATTTTGAATATTTAAAGAATTCAGCAGTATATAAGGTAAAAAAAAGTATAAATTGATTTTATGCTCTGGTTTGCTATGAATTTCTGTTTTTCAAACATGAATGGGCACAGAATGATTTCCTAATATTGAAATGGCCTTGTTTACCTGGAATAAACTCTACACACTTAAAAAAAAATGAGGGTGAGAAGTATATTTGCTAGGCAGATGAAGCTGAGATCTCAAATAATATAAAATAGGTGTCCAGGGAGCCCCAGCAGTGTTAATGACACCAAAAGCCCAAGTAAATGAGGACAAAAACGGCCCATTATTTTAACAATGTGATGGCTACCCCTTCATTACCACCAAAACCTGTCACTCCCATGATCAGTCCGTGCAGTTTAACTGTTCATGCTCTCAGAGTCATTTGTTTGTGTGTGTGTGTGTGTGTGTCTAGCTGGAAAAGAGCCCATGAAGAAAGAAGCCAAATTGCAGGGGACTGGGTGAGGAATAGGAAATGAGGAAGTAGGTACAGAGGCTTGGACGTGAAGAAAGTTTTTAATGTTTATTTATTTTTGAGAGAGAAAGAAAGACAAAGCATGAGTGGGAGAGGGGCAGAGAGAGAGGGAGACATAGAATTGGAAGCAGGCTCCAGGCTCTGTGCTGACAGCTCAGAGCACAAGGCAGGGCTTGAACTCATGAGCCACAAGATCATATCTTGAGCCAAAGTCAGACCCTTAACTGACTGAGCCACCCAGGCTCCCCAACCCTGTCTTGTTAAATATCATTCAATGGCTCTCTAGTAGCAGAACCACATCACAGTTATTCCTGAATACATCTGTGTTTACTAAATATTACTTTAACTTGGGGTGACTATTTAGAAAACCCTATTCAACTCATACCCATGCATTAAAACTGTCATGTCAAATTGGCTTTTAAAAAGCCAACACAGTTGGCTTTTAAAAAGTCCATGAGGAAGAAGCTTTGGGGGAAGCCTTGGCAGCCATTGTACAGACATGATCCTGATTTACAGACTGGAGAATCCAGACAAGCATCATCTCCTGGAAAACCTATGCCTGAACCTGTACAACCTAATCACAATATTGCCAGACTGGAATAACAATTACATTAAACAAGCACATGACACTGACTGCATGGTAAGCACTTTTCTCTGGTACTCTGTGATTCATTTAATCATGACAACTCTGTGAAGTGGGTGCCATTATAATCCCCATTTTGCAGATGAGGGAAGTGAAATTAAGTAATGTGTATACAGTCGCATTAAGAATGATGCCAGAACTGGGAATTCAGTCTGGAATCTAGGTCTTACACCGTATTGTCTCTAGGCAGGCTATAATGTGGCTGTTATTAAATCCTGTTCCAGCAACACGACTTTGTGCCTCTGTAGGTCAGAAAGCTAAAAAGATGACAAAAATGGAGGGTTCTGTTTGAATCTATACCAGGGCCATGGTATACCTTGAAATGAAATCAACAAGGTTTGTTGTAACATAATTCTCAAAAACTAAATGCCATCAGACTAGATTGAGCTATAAGTGCCAGGCATGGAATCAGTGAACCTGGAACCAGGTTCTATGGTCTTAGGCAAGTGATCTAATTTCTATGAGCCTCAGCCCATAGAAATGGGAATAAAAACTTCTGTTAACCCTCTAGAAGTAGAGCTTACTACCAAATCATGATTGTTCATTATGTTAAAGATGCTGCTTTAAGAATATTGAGGAATAAATTGTTTTAAACATTATGATATTTTTGAGATACCTCACAAATGATTTTTATGAATGAGTTTAAAATATATTAAAAAATTTAGAAAAGTGGAAGATGTGTATACATTACGACCTAGCAATGCGATATATAGTCTATATATCTATCTACACGCTATCTACTGTTCAAATGAATAAATTAGATCAAGCATATGCAAAGAATAAATCTTTAAAACATGTTGAGGGAAACAAGTTAGTAGCAATAGGATACACACAGTGTGATGAATTCATGTATCTCTCTAGGTATAGCAAAATTACACATACACAAAAGCTAAGGAAAAATACCTGTCTTCATCAGAGAGCGATTTTGTAGAAGAGACAATTACTGGTAGCATAGGTAAAAGTGGAGTCTGAAACTTTAGGTGAATTTGTAACATTTTCTTTTTTCATACAGAAAAGACAGCTTAACTAATTTTGATCAAATGCTAATGTCTGTTTCAACGTGGAGCGCCTGGGTGGCTCAGTTGGTCGAGCGTCCAACTTTAGCTCATGTCATGATCTCATGGCTTGTGAGTTCAAGCCCTGCGTCTGGCTCTGGCTCTGGGTGACAGCCCAGAGCCTGGAACCTGCTTTGGATTCTGTGTCTCCCTCTCTGTCTTTGCCCCTCTCGCTCTCTCCCTTTCAAAAATCAACATTAAAAAAAATTTTTAACTAATGATGAGAACATGGATATGTGTTATAGTATTTCCTTTTCTTTGTGTCTGTTTGAAATGTTTTGCAAGTTAAATAACTATTACAAAAACAATATAAAAGAAACTGATAAAGACTGCTACTGTAACTGTCTTATTAGTGACTTGTTTAACATCTAGAAGGTGGTACTTTTAGACATTGGGAGGAAGGGAAATCTGAAACTAGTGGGAGGTTGTCCATAGTCATTAAGGTTCCAAAATACACGGTTTTATGAACCAAATCTTAGATCATTTAGGTCAAGTTTAGTTTAGGGGGGAAAGTCTCCTTTGAACTCTGATCTATATGAAATTTTAAAAGTCATTAGGCCTTTATGACTCTGTTGACTTCAGGATTGTTTTGTTCTCATATTAGGAAATAAAGACAGCCACCTCCTAATGGATGAGTGCAGCTGACCCCATCAGTGTTTGTCCTTGCTCACCTGGGATAATGTTAACCTTTTCTGTGCATACCTGTCACAAACTTTATGTGCTTTTTCTTCTAACGTCCAGCATGTGTGAGTGAAATTACTGCCCTTTGCTGCTGAAACCACTTTGCCTGAATACTTAGACAGCTAAATGTGCCTGGGAGTTGACTTCCCCCAAGCCTGCCCCAGGGCAGTCTTAGCCAGTGACTCATGGGAAGCATGAAAGCCCAGCTCCTCTTGGGCGAAACCATACTTTGCCCATCAGAGCTCCCCATGGGATGGGGCTGGGGCTGAGCCTTTACCTGGATCACACCTGTGCTTGGCCTCTTCCCCTTTCTGGTTCTGCTTTCTGCGCTCCCTTACTGCCATCCCCCTGCAACACTTAAATTATGTGCTCACAATTCCTTGTCTCGGGGTCTTCTGAGAAAGTTGACCCAAAGCCAACCATTAATGAATTTATTCATTCTTGTTTCATTACATTTCTAACATCAAATCATTCTTGTTTCGTTATTCACCTCTGACCGTCTCCAAACTCCCATGAACTCATATCTAGGTCTTAGGCCAAAATGGGCCTCTGAGTAAAAAATGAACAAATTTCAGTAAATCTCAGTAAGAAATAAGAGGGTACTTTAGGGCCTTGCCACCTGAGTATAATATTAAGGCTTGGAGTGGGGCTCACTGTCCCCCATGTTATTACAGACTACTTTATATGTTTAAATTTTGAATATTGTTTTCCAGCAGCTGTTGGAAAGAGATGGCAGGAGCCACAGTGCCAGGTGGTGCACGGTTGTGCCTGGCAGGTGATGTCAGCAAGGCTTGGCAGGCGTGGTGGTGCTGAGTGAAAGCAGCAGAAGTGCCCGGCAATCGGCTGACACGGTGCCAACACAGTAGGGCGCCATGGCTGTGGCTCTGGCGCCCGGGAGAGGCGGGGACGCCTGGTGGGCAGACATTTCCTAGCATGGGCAACAAAAGCGGCATCTGACAGATGCCATATGGTACCTGACTGGGCTAGTCTGAGAGCACATGTGAGTGATTCCTTGCGTGAGGATTTTGCACAGGGCTGCAGGAGGGCCTGAAGAGGTCCCGACAAGGGCCAATGGAATGGGACGCTGGTACTCTGGCCCGTTTACGCCCATGGCATGGAGAAGGGGTCCATGCCTAGGAGACTTCCCATCAGAAAGGAGAGATAAGCGGTGTCTGAAGTCCAAAGCCGCAGCGGTTTTTTTCTAAAAACTCTCAGAGGTGATACTGAAGCGTTTACACTTCCGAAGATGAATGGTAGGTAGGGAGGTGACCTGTGCTTTGTCATCAAAGTTTGGAATACCCATTGTGTGAAAAGGGAAAGGGAGGTAATTAAAGGATAGATACGGAGATTGTAAACAGCAAAGACAAGGTTGTAATCAAAAGTCATAAATGTGGCTTCATAAATAAATGTGGCTTAATCAAAACATAAATAATATGGTGTTCTCCATCACATTAAATGCAAAAATGCAAGAGCTAGGTTTGAATTTCTTAAAGTTTAGAAACGAGCAGGCACATGTGGCCTAAGAATTCTTTGTCACACAAAGCTTCCCTTGGGCCAAAGGACACAGAGCTATACTGCAACATGCGTTTCTACTTTGTCATCTTCTTGTGGGCACTTTCTGACCATTTCAAATGACAGCAGAAAGTGGATTTGCCATACTGTCACCTGAATAGATGTCATAATTTTGTGTCTCCTTAACGTCATGTCACGTCACTCTTCTGTTTTGAATTAATGTATTATATGATAAGAGATCGTGCTATTGTCTCCTTTAGTTAAGGAGTTATCTCATAATTTGGAAATAACATTGGTTTGTTTGTTTTTTTAAAAGATATCCTTCCCTTTGCTGATACTTCTATGCAGAAAATAAATCTAATTCACAAATACTTCTCTTACTTTTAATATACATTCCATTGAAATGACATATAGTAAAACCATGTCTGGCCTAATTTTCATTATATATCCCTCCTTTTATCAATAATTACTATAGATGTTGTACCCCATGTTACAATATGTTATAATGCTTACTTTCATTTTGGAAATTTTTTCTATAACATACCATAATTTCAGAAGTTACATGCAGTCTTATGCAAAATTGTTTAAAATATGGTGTTTCCTGAGCACCCAGTGTTCTATGTAAGTGTTGAATGATGATATTGTCCACCTAAAACTAACACTACACTGTATCTTAACTAATTAGAATTTGAATAAATTTTTTTAATTAGGCAAAAAAAAATACAGTGCTTCCTTATGATATCTCAAACAAGGACTTTTTGATATCCATTTGGAATGTGCCTTCTAGAGATGTGCTCTGTTTGGAAATTATGAAAATAGAAATTGTTCAGTTATCAACTAAAATTGTTACACTTAGGTACCAAATGTCTATATATCCTAAGAAAATAGTCACTAGGTTTTTGATAGTACCCTGGCAATAAAACTTCTGTAATACTATTTCCCATTAGATATCAAATACTTTCCTTCAGATATAACAATAAAGTGAAAACTCCATTATAGACTATGTATTGTAGTATAATGATCTTCACAATAACAGCGTAAGTGTCTCTCAAAATTCAGTCAAATATCTAGCCTGCTAATATCAATACATTAAGCATAAGTTCCTTTGTGGATTTGGGGCTTTAAAAATGAAAGCATGAATATGTTGACTATACAATATGGGACCATAAAAATAGTATGTTAACACACATACAAAAACTAAGCCCAAACCCTTTTTATAAGGGGGGAGCAGGAGGAATGCTAGAACAACTTAAATTATTGAAGTCTGTGCCATCTGGGAGACAGAATTGTGGGATTTTTTTTATACTATATATTGCCCGTGTCATTGGTACCCAGCTGAATCCAAATCCAGACTTGATGAGGGAAGCCTCACCGAGGTTTGTGAATTTTCAAGTGTCTTGACTTTCCTTTTCACCTGTTCTCAGGATTCTGGTTCCATGAAACCATAGGGTCAGAAGAGATCTTCTGTGTTCTCATAGTCTGACTCTTCCTCTGGTATTTACAAAGGTGGGAAAGTTTCACTTTAAATGCAGTGACAAATTGCCTGAAGTGATGTGATGTGAAATACAATGTATCCTGTGGTTACAGAATGAGCTTCACTGTCAGAGAAGTAAAGTAGGACTTCTTATTCTTCATGTGGTAACTGTGAACTTGAACAATGCATAAGTCCATGAATCCTTCACCATATACATCAACCTATGTTGATGATTTCATTTTGCAGTCCTCTGCATCAGCAATTAGTGTCTAACATAATCATATATGATCTAAAGAGTCAGGGTGGTATGGAGAAAAGCAGACAATTTATAAAGGCTTATTTTATGTGTCAGCTTAGCTGGCCACAGTGTCCAGATATGCAGTCAAACATCACTTTGGATGTTTTAGTCCATTGCAGAAGCATAAAATAAAATTGTGTAAAATTATACCCATGAGGCAATACTGTAATCATTTATAAATTTAAAATAAAGAATAAAAATAACCTCAGGGCACCTGGGTGGCTCAGTCAGTTAAGAGTCTGACTTCGGCTCAGGGCAGGAGGGGACGTGAGTTTGAGCCCCATGTCAGGCTCTGTGCTGACACAGAGCCTGGAGCCTGCTTTGGATTCTGTGTCTCCCTTTCTCTCTGCCCCTTCCCATTCATACTCTGTCTTTCTCTCTCACCCTCAAAAATGAATAAACATTTACAAAAATTGAAAAGAATAAAAATACTCAGAATTCAAGCAACTAGTTTATACCACAAAATTTCAAAATTGTCCAATGTTATGTGCTGATTTACTTATCATTTTAAAATTAATTATACTTGAAATAGTATTTGATAAATGAGGTCCTATTTTATTGACAATAGTGACAGACTGCAGAAGTAACAATAGTTTGAACAGCATTAAGACAACATAGTAGTACATGTGTGCTCTCTCACTCTCTCAAATAAACATTAAAAAAATGAAAAAGA
This sequence comes from Crocuta crocuta, assembly GCF_008692635.1. NCBI lineage: Eukaryota > Metazoa > Chordata > Mammalia > Carnivora > Hyaenidae > Crocuta > Crocuta crocuta. Next base: position 1,190,732 of record NW_027531990.1, read on the forward strand.
GTAAATAAAACTATATTTGAAAAGTATGCAAAACCATTTAATGTATTAGGATACTGGGCACTGGAAAGTCTGCTTGGATTGCCATCACAAATTACCATGGACTGGATGGCTTAAAAAATAAGAATTTATTTTCTCAAACTCAGGGTCAGGGTATACCACCATGGCTGTGTTCTACAGAAGGTTGTCTGTCTGGCCTACAGACAGCCCCTTTCTCACTGCTACCTTTTCTCTCCGAGCGGAAGGAGACAGCATTCCTCTCTTGTGTCTCCTGTTACAAGGGCACTAATATCATCATGAGGACCCTACCCTCATGACCTCCTCTAAGCCTAAATGTCTTCCAAGGGCCTCAAATCCTACTGTTGGATGAAGATACTTCAGCTCTGGATTCAGAAAGTGAAAAGATTGTCCAAGAAGCTCTGGACAAAGCCAGAGAAGCCACACCTGCCACGTGATTGCTCACCACCTGCCCACAATCCAGAACACAGACCTGACAGTGGTGTTTCAGAACGGCAAGGTCAAGGAGCATGGCACACATCAACAGCTGCTGGCTCAGAAAGGCATCTACTTTTCCATGGTCAGTGTCCAGTCTGGGACACAGAACTTATGAACTATTATTTCTTAAAAATAAAGTCAAATTATAACTTTTTCTGACTTAAAAAAAATACTATCCCCAAATACTATCACTTTGGAATTTAAAGCTTCAAGATATGAATTTTGGGGAGACAAAATTCAGTTCTAGCACATGCTCTCTCATAATTAAAGTCGAGGTAAAAATTTGCTATCACTGCCCCCATGAAGAGAGGGGATATTAGATCAAGCCTTTTACAATGACTGTAAGGAAAGATACTTTTCCTAAACTACGTGAAATTCCAGACTAGTAAGAAATGTAAAATGTCTACTCACGCTTAGGAGGGATGAAGAAAAGAACAAAAGGTTTAATTGGAGAAGAGGATCCAGAAGACAAATCCAGGAACTGAGGAGAAGGATTGTTGAGGGACTAGAGAAATAGTATCTGGGGCACAGAGGGAAGGCTTCCTATAAAAGATAATCTTCAGTTCTTTTTTTTTCTTTCTCAAAATGGGAAAAGAAATATTCTAGTATTCTAGTGAGAAAAATATGAAGGCATAAGAAACAAGGGATTATTTCTGCAGTATAGGGCATAGTACAGATTTATCAGTATTGTCACTGTACCTTTTACAGAGGGAATCTGTGGAAACCTACCATTAAGCTTTTCTCTTTTTCCCTTCTGCACACATGGCTTCCATCTAGGAACTAGATTTGCTTGGGTGTGCTAGTGTAAGAGTTTCATTGGAGAAGGGGTGGTAGATGTAGGACTGTTATAGAATGAATACATAAAGAAAAAATTACATATATATAAAACTTCTAAAGTTTATGATTTTGCAGTAAGCCTGTAAAATTCAGCCTAGGCCGTATCTCATTATATATGAATTTAGAGACAATACGAGAATACATAACTATAACTAGCAAATTGATACCCTCAATGAAGTTACATTTTTCAATCTGTGAAAACTCCTCTCATCTGCTAATCATCAAGTTACAGAATGGATATCAATGAACATGTGAACAGGAAGAGGGATGAGCCAGATCCGTCCTATCAGCCTGGAAAATCATATCCACCACAACTAGACAACAGACATTACTAAGTGTAATTTTCTGTACATTTTAATCTCTGTTGGAATTCTAACATCTGTCTTTGTTTCATTTAGCCATTGTCACATTGTTCAATGAAAATTCCAGCTAAGAGTTTCTTCTTGATGGAATTTTTAATTTGAAATAGCCTTCTAGGAGTGCACCTCATTAAAAATGAGGCAGTGAGGGGTGCCTGGGTGGCTCAGTTGGTTAAGCATCTTATGCTTGGTTTTGGCTCAGGTCATGATCTCATGGTTCATGAGTTTGAGCCCTGCATTGGGCTCCATGCTGACGGTGCAAAGCCTGCTTGGGATTCTCTCTCTCCCTTTCTATATGTCCCTCACCCCTGCTTGTGTGTGCAGTCTCTCCCTCTCTCAAAATAAATAAATAAACAACAACAACAAAAAAATGTGGCTGTGAGAGAAGCTCCATTTTATTCCTATGCCTCCAAACCCAGAGGCGTGTGTACATGAGATAGTCCCCTTGCAACCCCCAGAGTCTCCACAGCAGATATAAACAAAGATTAAAAAGGGGAGAGATTATTTCATCATGATTATTCTTTCCCTTTGGTATCTAATTCATACCTTCCTCCTGGCTACAAAGATATCATAACCTTTGGCAGTCTAGAATCCAATGATTAATGATTAGAACTTAAAAAATTAGTTGTGTAGGTATAAATACCACAAAACAGACATAGCTAAAAACTCCAGCCCTTATTACTGTTCATACAGAACTACTAAAACTTGGAAGTATGATCTAATTATTTGTCATTAAATAATATTTGTTTAAATTTGTATAATTTAATGTTTTTAAAAATATAATCAAATTTATAACAGGGGCACCTGGGTGGGTCAGTCGGATGAGCATCTGACTTGATTTTGGCTCAAGTCAAGATCCCAGCATCATGAGCTAGAGCCTCTCGTAGGGGTCTGTGTCAAGTGTGGAACATGCTTAAGATTCTCAATTCTCTCTCTCTCTCTCTCTGTCCCTTCCCCCCATGCCCTTCTCCCTACTCCTGTGCTCTCTCTCTGTCAAATAAAAAACATAAAATATTTATAATATTCATTATTTTATTCAATGCTTAAAAATCATAAGGAAAGGGAAGTAAAGCAAATGATTCCTCTTTAATAGATACAGGTACTGAGTTTCTAAAAGATTAAACCCCTTTACCAATATCATGCAGTTCAAAATTGTTGGGCAAAGTTCACAAATCTAATCCTTTTATTCTAAATCCCACACCAACACTACGAGGCATTACCAAAAGTTCAGGGAACGAACAGGTTTCAGGGAACAGAGCACTAGACTGAGGCTTAGGTGAACCAAATCTCTGTGTCCTGGGCCAATACATTAATTTCATTTAATAAACATTTACTGAGTACTTAAAATGCAAGAGGCAGATGATAACTGAGAGATATCAAGACCAAAAAGATAGGAATTCTGACCTCATTAAACTTATAATCTAGTGGATCAAGCCAGACATTCGATAATGGAAAATGGAATAGTGCTGATTTTGCAATGAGTAAGCAGGGATTCTAAGAAAAAATACAGGGTGACGGATTCCATCTTTAGAAAGTTAAAGTGGCTTTTTGAAAGAATATCTTGTATCAAGGCTATTTACAATAATTTGAGCTTTGACTATCAAAAAAATCAAGACGTGTTCCTTCTGGAAAATGTAGATAGCAGTATTAGTTTATTTGCCAAATGTGAAAAAGTTAATGGTACACAGGATAATTTAGAGTCTTCTTCTAATTAAGTTATTAAGCCAATTTCATAATTAAAAAAATAAACCTGACTGATGAGAACTGAGATATAATCATTGTCCTGCTGTATTCGCAAGAATATTTTAATAATGACCTTATGTCAACCAACCAACACAAACAAATACCTACTGTGCTGTAAAACTATATTAAATGGAGGCAAAAATAAGATTACAAAGGAGAGGAGGTAGGCAACGCACGACTTAAAAGCATAAGTGATACATAAAATTACATAAAAACAATTAGTACAGACATAATAAATATAGAAATTATTGACTAATTAGATTTAAAAATGCACACACAAAATTGAAATCATTAATAACAATAAAAAATGTATATGCAGAAATAGCATTAGAAAGCTAAACATTTAAATGATAGAATTTTGGAGAAAGAACACATAGGAATGATTAAATCTTGTAAAAATTATAAAAGCAAAGCTTAAACTTTCATGTGTTTGTTTTTAAATGTAAGCTTTAATATTAAAAAACAAACAAACAAACAGGGAACAGCAGAGTTAGAATGGACAAGCACATGATTTCTTAGCGAGGACCTCTGAACTAAAGTAGGTCCCAGTGATTGGAACCTCTGGAGAATGATTAAAACAAAACAAAACCTTCGCTAAAAAAAAAAATGTGGGAGCCTCTTTTCCTCTACCTTTGACCTAGTTGCCAATTCCCAAAGTATATCAGAGAAACAAAAAGACCAATTCTTGCAAATATTTCTTATGGAGATAGGCAAAATAATGAAACAACCTTCATTGACCTTATATCTTTAGCATTAAGTATTTATTTTGTTTTTCCTTTACTTCTTTCTAAACCACTGTTTTTTAACTCTGCAATCATACAGATGGGTTCAGTGAAAAATTGCTTGCGAAATTTTTGCTGTTACTCTGTTTTATGTTTTTTAAGAAAACCTGAATATCCAATTATTCTTTTAATATTTTGGCCTCCAGTGTTGCCATTTAATCATTATTTATTCTATTCTTTGTTAATTTATTTGTATTAATGAAAACCCATCCCCCCTCAAAAAAAAGTGAAAATTCCCCTTGCCACATCCCATTCTCCTCAGGTCCAGAAATAACTTTATTTGCAATAACTTTCTCCCACTAACAGACAAAACATTTACCCCAAACATTCTTCTTCCATTTCAACACAGGATGCAGAACCCGTTCTCAATGTTCTTCTTATTACCCGGATCCATGATTCTTTTATCATAAGGTCACACATTAATCCTTAAATAAGGTCGATGAATTCATCGGTATGTGATTTTAAGAGACTCAGAGAAGCGCTTGTTCTTTATACATAAACTGCATAGGCTAAAAAGAATGAGTTTTCCATCAATAAAAAAAGACACATAGTCCAAGCAAGTTCCCTTTAATGTTTCCTTCCTGCTAACTTTTATTTTCTCATTGAATTCACTGTTGTCCATTCAATTCCTATTTCAAAACTTGGCCTCCACATCTCTATTCTCTCTCTCTCTCTCTCTCTCTCTCTCTCTCTCACACACACACACACACACACACACACGGAAATAACAACATGTTTATTTCCCCCTAAATTCTAAATTTTTTCATGTTTTTTAATGAGAGAGAGAGAGAGAGAGAGAGACAGCATGAGCAAGGGAGGGTCAGAGAGAGAGGGAGACACAGAATCTGAAGCAGGCTCCAGGCTCTGAGCTACTGTCAGCACAGAGCCTGACAAAGGCTTCAAACCCATGAACCGTGAGATCATGACCTGAGCCAAAGTTGGATGCTTAACCAACTGAGCCACCCAGGCGCCCATATTTTCCCCTAAATTCTAAATTCTGACTATCACCCTTCAACTTTTGGAACATAACTCCTGATGACTTCATCATAATATTCTTAAAGTTACCTTCCTTTTTATTGCCATTTTCTTAAATTAAAAGCCACACACTCACTTTTATGGGTCAGTGAATTAGTAACAACAATAGTAAGGCAAGGAAATACTTGCTACTTGATATAGTTAAAATGAATTTCTATTTGTATATTCAAATTTCATAGAATTATTACATGATCAAATAAAATTATGCATATATAGTACTTATCACAACATATGGGATATACTAAGCTATTAACAATGACTTCGATAATTGCTGCTACCACTACCACCATTAGGACCACATATCACCATACTAAAAGATATCCACACTGAAAATGGAAGTATAAAACACACAAAATTGTGAGGTGTACAAAAATGGTGATGAGTATAATATTTTCTCTTACAAATTCTTAACTCTAAAAATAAACAGAGGTTTTAAAACAAAAATATAAACTTAATTATTGGTAAATCAGCACTAGAAAACATATCACGAGCTTTATGAATCCATTATCTTTCTACTTATTTCTGTTCCCTCAATTGTCTTATGCATTAGTCCCTGGCCACCCACTGTGCAATGGCTCACTTATTTTGCAAAGGCAGATCTAGACCGATTAATCCCTTGACATCATAGAAGTGGCAGGCGCAGAGAAAAAGAACGATATGAACTGTAGCGGGCCACATAAAGAAATAGGAAGAGAGGCAAGAAAGAAGGGGCTGGACAAAGTGACTTCTCCCCACTCAGTAGTGTTTTTTTCCATTTTTTCCCAGTCATTTATCCCTGATCATGAGTGTGGGTTGAAAATAATCAGAAACGTTGTCACATTTCCTATAGGACTAAAGTTCCTATTTTATGGTAGAGGAAGGAAAAGTGGGGAAAGAATAGCTTCCCTACAAAGTATTTTCTCTACAAAACAACAGCAACAAAAATCTTTTGATCACTTATCTGTATTACTCATTCTGAGTAAATTACACACAATTGTTTGAAGTCTGAGCAATGGAGGAATCACTTGGCAAGCTTCTTCCCTTGTAGACACCGTCCCCTTTTCCACACAGGTAACAAAGAGAGAGAGATTGTCTGTCTCTTATTGGCTCACTTAATTGAATAATGAAAAAGATAAGAGATATAAGGAGAAACAGAAGGTTTGAAAGGTGAAATTTACAACAGGAAAGTGTTCTAGACTCTAATGCATGTATTATATATGTGGTAGAAAATCATTATCTGAAATTCCCACTGTGCATAGTATTTACATGGCATTTACCTAGAGGAGTAACCAAGTGTTTAGGTGTTTTCTGGTCAAGCGATTGAGCATCAATCATGCATAGAGATTGTGTGTAATATCTCATTTATACCACCAGATTCCCATTTTGCTGCCATGACTTTGAAAGACTTGGGGTTCTCCATTTATTATATCCTAAGTAAACTCTTTAAAAACCAATCTTTACACCAAGTTTCTTTTTATGTGAAACATATTTGGGAAATATATTTCTGACAAAAATGTATGCCCTACTTCATATTTTCCTTCACATTCTAATATTTTGAGGAAAACTAGGAATTCTAAGGCGGTTTTAGTGGACAGTGATTAGTTTTGGCTTCCAGGACTCTTTCACCCATTTTTGGAAACTCTACCCCGATTTCTCACTGGAACACCACCCAGTTTCTGACTTTCTGCTCCTATACTTCATGTAGTCTCCTTCACCCATGCCTTGAGGGATGGAGCATATAATCCAGTACTAAGCCAATCTGTACATCACATGCTCCCAGCCAGGTTGATTATAATGTTCATGGATACCCACATCCCTCAATCTATTGCAGTCATCTTACAAACAAAAGGAGCCTGTGAAAAAAAGTTTCAAGAAAGAAGAGTAAAGATAGAGGAGTGGCCTCATAGGTAAAAGAAAAAATGAAAAACAAATCCAGGGAATGCATATGTCTTACCTAATAGTTTAAGGCCTCCATGCTTTTCTACAGGCCATTCCCTCTACCTAGAATGTTCCTTCCCAGAAAACCAAAGAGCACCTCACTTCCTTCAGGAGCACCTCACTTCCTTCAGGAGCTCCTGCAAATGTAACTTCATGAGAGGTATGTTCCTCACCACCTTACCCTGTTTTCTCCTTCAAAAATTTTGTTAGGAGTTGCTACATAGTATATTTATTTGTTTTGTGTTTATTCTCCGCTCGACAGATGAGACATTGCTTGTTTTCTTCACAGCTATATGTCTGGTAACTAGCACAGACCCTGAAATAATAGTAAGTGTTTAATAAATATTTATTGGATGAAAAAAATCAGCATCTGATTTGAGAAAGGTACAAATAGGCAGTCTTTTTAAGTAATTGAAAATAAATAAATAAACCCACTAAAAAAGTGGCAATAATGTACTAAGAATTTAAGCCTATCTCTCACCTAGATTTACAAGCTGGTAATATCCTGGCATCTGTTCACCTCCCGACCTTTGCCAAGTCTTTCAAGAGTATATGTTTTCTCCCCGTGACCCTTAAGACACCTCCACAGTTAGCTAGTGAATAATTTCATATCAGAGAAAAAAGTAAAAATAACAACAAAAACAGTCCTGCAAAATGTCAGAATCACACTGAGCAATCCCAAAAACCAAAAGCGACCACTCTAGTTAGGCATTCTTCTTTTCCTATCTATCTGGATTTTATGAACTATAACAGAGAATAAATCTGAGTAAATATTAGGCTCTAAATTTTTTTTACATGATTAAGTTCGCTGGGAAAAGGATGGTTTTGCGTAGTGGGTCATATTGTTGGGCTTTTAATGTTTATCTTCATTAATTTTATTGTACATGGCCATTCAAGGTGCTTTGAGTCAGAGAAAGTTTTCTTATTAAATGCCTTCTAGGAAATGATGAGTGTGCCCCCCAACCATTGCCCTAGGCTTCACCTCTAGGGCATGTGAAGAAAGTCAGGACAAATATCCTATGCAAGTAGCTGGACAACCATCAGTGAGGCAACAGGCAAAACTATCTTTCCCTATTGATAAAGGGGCAGGGGGCTATTCTGCCCCCCTTCAAAAAGGGCTTTTCCTTCCTCCAGCCCTTCCCTGCGTAAATAAAATCTCTTGGTAGGATCCATAGCTTTATGTGTCTCTTGTTTTTATGACCTAAGGATATCCCCCAAATTCTAAGCTACATCTCTTTTGGTGTAATACCTAGAAAGGCAGCCAAGCCAGTCTTCTTGGCACCATTTAGTCTTGGGTTCCTTTTCTGGCACAGAGCTACCAAAACCATTGGAATTTCCTGAGTAGTGAGAATTAGAAAGGTATATTTTATTATGTAATGAGGTGACTTTTGGAAAGCAAGGAGGTAACCCAAGGATGAGGCTGGTTGTCAGAGGAACCAACCACATGTTTAGAGAGTTAGAAATTTCAGTCCCACTCGTAACTCACCTCCAGGAGGGGAGAAGGACTGAAGGTTGAATCAGTCACTGATGAGCCAATGAATTAATCAACCATGCCTGTATAAATGAACCTTCCATATAACCCCCAAAGGAGGGAGAGTTTCCAGGCTGGTGAACCATCCTGCTTCCACATGCCAGACCCCAAACTCCAGGAGGTTAGAAACTCCCTTTGTTCAGGACCTTGCCCTGTACATCTCTTCATCTGGCTATTGATTATTATCCTTCAATATCCTCTGTAATAAACCAGTAATTTAGTAAGTAACTGGTTTCCTGAGTTCTGTAAGCCACTCTAGCAAATTAATCAAACCCAAGATGAGAGTCATGGAACCTCTAATTTAAAGCCATTCAGTCAGAAGCAGAGGTAACAAGCTGGACTTGTGATTAGCATCTGAAGTGGGGGCAGTCTTATAGGACTGAGCTCTTATCCAGAGGAATCTGATGCTATCTGCATGTAAATAGTTTCAGAATTGATTTGAATTGTTGGAGACCCAGTTGGTGTCAAAGACTTGCTTGGTGTTGTGGGGAATCTCCCCTTCATCCACACGCTTGTTGGAATTAAGCACAGAACCCTTTACCAGGGTTTCACTCAGGGACTTTGTCTAGGCTGCAGCCATTTGGCCCTTTCTAGGGGATGAGAGGTTTTATGATTCTTTTAGATGAGAGCAATTAACAAAGACTTCAGATCTAATTCTCATGGTATTTGAAGAGTCTCATGAGGCTAGGATCTACTCCCAACACTGAGAAATCCAACCATGTTTCATTTCCTCACACTTGCTTAAATAAAGGATTTTTTTCTTTAAAAGAATAAATAATTATTCTTACAGTGAAAGATTTGACCTACATAAAACAGATTCATAAGAACAGTTTTAAACCTTTTCAAGGTTTAAACTTAATATCAGATTTTATGACCTTATAAATAAACCCTATAAAAATCCTAAGTGAAAGCAGAACAGTACAATTTTAGTAGGTTTATTCAGTGAAGATAATGTCAATATTAAACTAAAATGGTTAGTATCATAAAAGCAATCATCTTTCAGTTCCAAACCAATCATTTAATATTCTACGTTGTGAAGCAGAGTTGAGTCGTTGAGTCTGTTAATCGCGTTTCTCTTTTGCTGGCTGGTTTCCAGCTAGGCTTAGCCAACAGAGGGCACTAGAGGGAGCCAGTAGGCTAGAGCAGGAAGAATGGACTTGGGCTCACTTGCCCACTGCTAATCCCAACCTCATCTCAGCAGTGGACCTTGACCTTGGCAGGGCGGTGAGCTCTCATACAAGCAGATGAGATTCCAATTTCAGACTCCCCAAAAGAACTTCATCCTACCTGTTCAACTATACAAACACCAGCCAGATAGCACCCATAATTAGAGGTCTGAGAACTAGGTTTGGAACTTCTGAGGCAACAGTGCTGGTTGAACCCTAACTTTGTTCCTTCCGCCTAAAGGGTGGAAGACTTTTCCTGCTATTACTTCTTTAATCGCTTTTGCCTCGTTAAGTATCCAATATAGATTTCAACAACCTCCTACACTAAATTATTTCTTTAAAGTAAAGCCATCTTTAATATGGCTTCCCTTTCCTGACTTGACCATGACTGAGAGTTAAAAATCCGATGGCCTCAAACAGAGGAAATGTGAGCTTCCAAGTCAGTAAGATAAAGGTTCAAGATGTATTCATAATATGATCAAGATTTTATTAACTTTGAGCTCAAAATACATGGATTTTAGCATCAAGTAAGCCAATATCTGATGGTGATTTAGATAAGATTATTTAGATAATTTGGACCTCATCATTTTTATTTGATTTATTTAGAAAAGAAGAATGATTCATCTTGAACTGCAAAATTCCATCATAGTTGTTACAAATGTTTCAAGGACATGTTAAAATGTAACTAACATGTGAAAAAGTTTCTCATCAAAAGAGATTTAATCTCAGAGACAGAAACGTCAAATCTAGCATACAAACACACACATGCTTACACATGCACACACTCATACACACTCACAGGAACTCAGACTTCTCAAGATTAAACAACTCTCAGTAGTTAACAGATTTGGAATCACTAGAATTAATCATATTTTTCACTCAATATAGGACAAAGCAATTTTCGCTTCCCACTGGAATTTCAAGTGAAAAAAAAGGACATCATAGCTATTTCACAGAAACCTGGAGAAATTATTTAAAAAAAATCTTTGTTATCTAAAATTTCTCACACACTTTTTTAAAAAAGACATTTCTCAGACATTTTCTTAAAAGAGCTATTAAAGCAAAGATTTAAAAAGAGTTCCTTCCCAGTCTTATGTAATCTTTTAGGAAGTATATTTTTACACAGTACAGTGTATCAGTTTGGTGATTTTTCTTGCTAACTTATTGTATTCCCTAACTGCTGATTCAGGTCAATTTTATTTGCAATCTGACTTTTATGAGAGATAACAAAGCAAAATAAAATAAGAAGTGCCCAAAACACCTTCAATAGTAAGTTGCATGCAGTATCATGCACTAAATTCTAATAGGAGATTTGGCTTTCTCTTTTCTACATCCCTTATTTCTAAAATGTCCATTTTTAATGAGTATTTCCAGACCAAGAGCCTGATGACTACTTAGAGTTTCCACTCCGGCCCTGCCTTGATAGTCCCTGAGTCTGTTTTCTATAAAACTTTAAGAATTTCAATCATGTTCTTCCAGCATAAGAAGGGTGGAAAGATTTAAAAAAAAAAACAAACATGAAAGGGAGGGACACCTGGGTGGCTGTCAGTTGAGCGTCCGGCTTTGGTTTAAGTCATGATCTCATGGTTCGTGGGTCTGAGCCCTGCATCAGGCTCTGTGCTGACAGCTCAGAACCTGGAGCCTGCTTGGAATTCTGTGTTTCCCTCTTTCTCTGCCCCTCCCCTGCTCATGCTCGCTCTGTCTCTATCTCTCTCTCTCAAAAATAAATAAAAACATTTAAAACATTTTTTAAACAACAAAAAAAGAAGAGTCAAAATACTTCCTTGTTTCTTTTCATTTCTCATGAGTTTTTATTGAAAATTAGCCATTTAAGTGATATAATGTGGCTACCTTTTAAGTCAGACCCTCAATCCCCAGGTTTTGATATTGTCACTGCCTGTTGTTGGTATTGATGCCACTGTTTGCTTGTTTAGTGACTTTTCTATACTAATTCTGTTAAGTCTGTTTTCTTGGTAGTATGTGGCCAATGCAATTCCTGCTTGGTTAGGTTAGTAGTCAGCCAAGGACTAGGCAGAGATTACATTAAATGCCTTGTGCCCATTAGCCCCCAGCCCTTGCTAAGGGGCTCTGTGTGTCTCCTAGTTGCCTACATTTAATGCTCTCCTACGCAATTCATTCCTCTGCCCTAACCTCCATTTCCCTTTCTATGTGTACATGGACGTTCCATTTGTGCATTCCAGAATCTTTTCCAATACTCACCTTTTTAAAAAAAATTTTAAACATTTATTTATTTTTGAGAGACAGAAAGAGAGCACGAGTGGGGGCGGGGAGGGAGCAGAGAGACAGGGAGACACAGAATCCAAAGCAGGCTCCAGGCTCTGAGCTGTCAGCCCAGAGCGTGAAGTGGGGCTCGAACTCACAAACCATGGGATCATGACCTGAGCCGAAGTCGGTCACTTAACTGACTGAGCCACCCAGACACCCCTCTACTATTCACTTCCAATCTTATCTTTCTTCACTTTATTTGAATTGCCTTTTTAAAAAAATTTTTAATTTAACTTTTATTTAATTGTCTTTCACTCAATTTGGTAATTGAGATCATTTTTTTTAACAGACATTGCTATGATTACACATGTATGTTCACTTTGGAGAGTTTTTAAGTGTAATTGATCTTTGGAAAAAAAGGAGTAAATTTCTAGGTAAAAATTCATGTGACAGAGGCATGCATTTTTTTTTTAGAACTTTTTACCTTCATACTGTTGTAGGACTGGGTAGATGGCATTATTGATCTTTTCCATTTCTTACATTTGTAAGAGAACTCTGGGAACTCAATAAACATTTGTTGACTGATGACTTGAAAGTTCTTACTCTATCTCAGGGGAGCCAAACAACAATGGCACACCGTCTTTATTCAGAGCTGTACTGTCTTCCTTAGCGTTCTGTTTACAAATCAATTTTGAGGGCAAATATTACCAGGACATAGGCACACAGGTAGCTGTAATTTCTCATATGTATATGTTGATCAACTATAATACGTGTCTGTAATATTAGAGGTGAGATGTAAAAGAAGCAAAGAGAATGTCACCATTTGTCCTTAGTGATATCATATTTGACTCTGTTTTATTTTTTAATGTTTATTTATATTTGAGAGAAAGAAACAGAGTGCAAGAGGTGGAGGGGCAGAGAAAGAGAGAGAGAAACAGAATCTGAAGCAGGCTTCAGGCTGCCAGCACAGAGCCTGATGGGGGCTCAAACCTACAAATCATGAGATCATGGACCTGAGCCAAAGTCAGATGCTTAACCAGCTGAGCCACCCAGGTGCCCCATGGATCTGTTTCTAAAAAAAACAACTTTGCCTATATAATTCTTATGAGTATCAAATATGTGAGGAAGCAGAATACTCATTTACATGCAATACAAACTGCTCATTCATTCTGGATTATTAGTTCCCTTATTAGAAAATATTTGGGGTAAATTGCCTACAGATCATTTGTAGATCTTAACATGACTCTTATTAATGACAAAACCAGTACTAGGACAACATCAGGGGGAATAAGCCCACATGAATATTGTTACGGCATAAAGTTAAACCCTTGACCGCACCTGCAAAACCACTGTTAGATACCTTTGTGCTATTTGCCCAGCGTAGGGTTTGTGCACTCATATGCATCATATACGTATGTGGAATTTCATATGGGTGTATATAGAAAGTTACTTCAAGTCACTTTATCAGAAAAACAAAAGTTATTTTCCCCAAATTAGGAGATCTCTCTCTGTATCTCAACACAGCCTTTCTTTTGCTCTGAAAGAACACTTACCAAAAAATAAAAAGTAATTTTAAAATTCAGGCTTACAAATCCTTCTTCTCTTTTACACTTTCTGGTGAAAAAAAAAACCCTAGTTTATTTTGCTATCATTTTTGAAAACTCAATCCATATTCTACTTCTTAAATATTTTCTAGAAAATGTTTACTAGAAAAATGAGAAAGTTTTTAGGCATTTGCCCTTTCCCTAAAGGTCTCATTTTATTCCCTCTTTCATTTACCACCTTCTAGTTATGTGAAATTAGCCAAGCTACTTAATGATCATAAGCCTCAGTTTCTCTTCTGCAAAAGGAAAAAATAATGGCAATACATACCCCAAAATACTGTTAAGAAAATTAAAACCGTCCTGTTTCATTTGGGCTTAGTGCCTGATAAGGATGCAAATGCTAAAATGTTTTTTGTTCCATCTTTATTTAGGTATGATTGACAAAAATTGTATATATTCAGGTTGTGGGACATGACTTTTTTTACAAAGTATCATGTAATTTAATATATATATATAGTGAAATAATTACCACAATCAAATTAGTAAACACATTAATCATCTCCTATAGTTTCTTTGTTACATTGTGTGGTGAGAACACTTAAGATCTACTCTCTTAGAGAATTGCAAGTACACAATGCAGTATTGTTAACTATTATCACTTTTCTATTGATTAGGTCCCCAGTTTATCTTATAACTTAAAGTTTGTACCCTTTGACCAATATCCCTTTATTTCCCCCAACTCTCCCAGCTTCCCCAACCCCTGGGCAACCGTGATGTTTCTATTGAAGGAGAGAGGTTTCTTTAAACTTCCTTTGGTTTAAAATAATAGTTTTTTTTGGTTATAAACTTTCTATACCTCATTGTTCTTAAGCTTTCAATCTATAAATCGTATCTTTTGACATATAGCTATTTCTGCATAATAAAGATATTTTACTTATTCTTTAAACAAAGTTGGATTGTCTCAAGTTAAAAAAATAAAACTTCCTTAAATGTTTAAGTCTATTCATAAAACTGGGGAAATTTTCTTAATTTCCCCAATTTTCTTAATATAAACTTCAGTTATAGATTCAAAATATTTTTTGTCCCCTTTTTTAAAATTTCATTTTAAAGTTCATTTATTTATTTTGAGAGAAAGAGAGAGAGAGAGTGCACAAGCAGGAGAGGGGCAGAGAGACAGGGAGAGAGAATCCCAAGCAGGCTCTGCACTGGCAGCACAGAGACAGACATGGAGCTCGAACTCATGAAACTGAGATCATGACCTGAGCTGAAACCAAGAGGTGGGTGCTTAACCAACTGACTGTTCTTTATTTTTTGTTTGCTTGTTTTTTTTGTTTTTAATTCCAGTGTAGTTAACATACAGTGTTATAGTAATTCAGGTGTCCAACATAGCATTCAATAATCCCATACATTACTCAGTGTTCATCAACATAAGTGTATTCTTAATCCCCTTCACCTTTAAGTGTTATGACCATCAGACAGAATATAACCCAAAGAAGCAAAACACTTAATGAAATCTTATAATATAATAAATTAAATGTAAAGTAAATAAAACTATTTTATACATTCAATAGTGTATACATTTAGTCAGGTTTTAGCTTTTCTAACTTAACATCACAAATTTATTTAATATCTATGACATATTTCAAAATAAAGTTTCAAGATTAAGGTGTTAGCTTCTCTAAAAACAGACATTTAGCAAAAACATATAGATTATTCTGAATTTATATAAAATTAGCATTTATGTAGTTTACCAGTCTTATACTCAAATCTTTACCTTGCACACTTAAGAAAACGATTACTATCTCAGATGGTCTAAGATTATTTTAACCTTTGAGCAAGTGGTTTTGGTCCCCACGTAGCCCTCTGGTGAATACACACGGTCCTTCCTATACTCAGTACCTCTACAGGAGCTCCCAAACATCCAACGCCTCACAACTCAAGTTTAAATACATGACTGTAATGAATGTCCGTCCACACTGAATTTAACTAATTTCTTTACTGAAGGATTGGATTCTGTATTTCTTCCACACTTTTCTTGGCTGCTTAACCACAACCTGTGGCATTTTAATGCCTTTTTTCTTTTAGGAAGTTTTTGGCCATACCGTTGCCCTCACTTTTTTTAAATTATTTTTTTTTCATCCTGATAAGTGTTATTTAGTCCCGATCACCTATCGCACTCATCCTCCATCTTCTTCCTCTCTAGTAACCATCAGTTCGTTCTCTGTAGTTGAGTCTATTTCTTGGTTGTCTATTTCTTTTTTTAAATTTTCCTTTGCTTGTTTCTTTTGTTTCTTCCACGTATGAGTGTGTATGAGTGAGATCATGTGGTATTTGTCTTTCTCTGACTGACTTATTTCACTTAGCATTATACTCTCTAGCTCCATCCATGTTGTGGCAAATGGCAAAAGTGAAATATATATGTATGTATATACATATACACATACATAAGATTAAGTATATTAGTGGAATATATATAATATATAGTGGAATATTATGTGGGATATATATATATATGTGGTATATATATGTCTATATATGTCTATTATGTCAATAGACACTTGGACTGCTTCCAAATCTTGGCTATTGTAAATAATGTTATAAACATAGGGGTGCATGTATCCCTTTGAATTAGTATTCTTGTATTCTTTGGGTAAATACCCATTGATGGGATTTCTGGATTGTAGGGGAATTCTGTTTTTAACATTTGAGGAAACTGCATATTGTTTTCCAGAATGGCTGCACCAGTTTGCATTTCCACTAAGAGTGCAAGACATTCTCCTTTCTCCACATCTTTGCCTACACTTGTTTCTTGTGTTTTCAATTGTAGCCATTCTGACAGATGTGAGGTGATACCTCACTGTAGTTTTGATTCGCACTTCCCTGATGATGGGTGACATTGTGTATCATCTGGCTGTTGGCCACCTGGATGTTTTCTTTGGGAGAAATGTCTGTTCATATCTTCTTCCCATTTTTAATTGGATTACTTGTTTTGGGGGTGTTGAGTTGTATCAGTTTTTATATATTTCGGATACCAACCCTTTATTGGATATGTCATTGCAAACATCTCCCAATCAGTAGGTTGCCTTTTAGTTTCACTGATTATTTCCTTTGCTGAGCAGAAACTTTTTGTCTTGATGTGGTCCCACTAGTTTATTTTTGCTTTTATTTCCCTTGCTTCGGGAGATATATCTAGAAAAATGTTGCTATGGCCAATGTCACAGACACTACTGCCTATGTTCTTGTCAAGGATTTTTATGGTTTTAGGTCTCACATTTAGGTCTTTAATCTATTTTGAGTTTATTTTTGTCTATGGTCCAGTTTCATTCTTTTCCATGTGGCTGCCCAGGTTTCCCAGCACCATTTATTGAAAAGACTGTCTTTTGCCCATTGGATATTCATTTCCCCTTTGTCAGAGATTAATTGACCGTATAATTGTGAGTTTATTTCTGGGTTTTTTATTCTATTCCATTGGTCTCTGTGCCTATTTCCATGCCAGCACCATACCGTTTTAATTACTACTGCTTTGTAATATAACTTGAAGTCTGGAACTGTGATGCCTCCAGTTTTGTTTTTCTTTTTCAAGATTGCTTTGGCTATTCGAGGTCTTTTGTGGTTCCATTTGCATTTTAGGATGGTTTCTTATAGCTCTACAAAAAATGTTGGCAAGTTGATAGGGATTGCATTAAATGTGGAGATTGCTTTAGGTGCTATAGTCATTTTAACAACATTTGTAGTTCTAATTCACGCGCCTGCTCTCACTTTAACACTCTGAAGTCATTATAATGCATTTTGACATGTCTACCATTTTCATTTTTTCATTTTTATGAAAACACTGTTGTATCTATATATCACCTCATCTTTCATCACTTATTTTGACTGGATGCTTACTAATATTTAAGTAGTCGTAAAGTCTTACTCCAGACACATGGGTATTATAGCCAGTGATGTTACAGAAACAGTTTCCTCCCATCAGTGAAGAAGACACTCTACTTCAAGTCAGCACTTGACAGTCATCCTGATTTAATTCTGGGGAATAGTGGAGTTTTGGAGTTTCACATAATCCATAATTGTACCAAGTATTATTTATGCACTTAATAAATAATGTTTCCTAGATAATGTTATGCATTTTCTAGTGCTCTTAGATATTGTAACTAATTAAATACAATTTGTTTTAGACATTTCTAGATTCCCAGTTTTTTGTTATTATGACTTTTCAAATGGATCCTAACGTGCAGTTGCAAGCATCTGGGATTCCACAGAATATTTTGATATTAAAATATGATCTTTATACTTCAAAGTTTGGAAACAAAGATGAATAATACATAATCCCTGATGTCAAGTGTACATTTGACTGAAAGAAAAATATATGTATGACATGGATACCAATAAAAAAACATACTATGGCAATAGGGCGCATGAGGGGGAAATAAGAAAAGGTTAATTCAGACTGAGCAGTTTTTAAAGGTTTATTTGAGAGAGAGAGAGAGAGAGAGAGAGAGTTGGAGAGGGGCAGAGAAAGAGGGAGACAGAGGATTCCAAGCAGGCTCTGAGATCACACCTGAGCCAAAATCAAGAGTTGGATGCTCAACCTACTGAGCCACGCAGGTGCCCTCAGACTGAGAAGTTTTTAAAAGGATTCATAAAGGCTCTGTAAGAATTGAAGTAAATGAACTATGCAATTACTTAAATTAAAATACAGTCACTTTCTGACTAAAACACCTGTCAAAACACTTAAGTCTATTCTTTTGTGCAGATTTGCTAAAAAAAAATAGATTTGCTAAAAAAAACCTTAAATGTTTATTTATACTTTATTAACCAGGAGCTGGCAAAATACAGATGAAAATCCAAACCCAGCTACCCCATTCATGTATTTATCATTGATGGCTATTTTGCAATAGTGACGTATTTGAATCAAGTAACTGAACCCAGATGGCTGGCAAATCTGGAAACATTTATTCTCTGGTTCCTTAATGGCAAATATTTGCTGACTCCTATTGCATTAACATTAATACTGGGCAGCCCTGCTACGTTAACTCAAAACTTCTAGGTGTCCTAAAATCACAGTGCTTCTGGTTAATTATCACAGTTTGTGGCTATGGAATTGGTCTCATTCTTCTGGACCCTAACCCCCTAAAACATCTAATCAAGACAGGGTAATTTCCTAAATTATACTTTTTTAAATAATGGAATTGCTCCCCTTTTTCCTTTCTGCCTGAACTAATTTACACCCACAACTTAATTCGTTCCCTAACTGTCTTTCCTGTATGTTGTCCTGGCAACACTCAGAAAATGGCCACTTTTCATTGCCCTTGAAAAAAGGCTTTCTCAGAAAGGAATCAAACATTTCAGATGGAAATATATAGAATTCTTGAATAGGGTCAAAATAGTCCTGACCTCAGGGAGCTTAGCATCTGACTATCCTGAATAGTTTGGAAATAAATTGGTCTCTCTAATAAACAGCAGATCCTGCATGATAAAGCAATAGTCACCTGTGAACACAGAGTAAAGAGTCATTTCTATAGTCTCAAAGTCTTTATCCATAGAATAGTAAATATGAACTCGATGCAAGATTTCTGTCTTTATGTTTGTTTGTTTGTTTTTAAGTAAAAGGTCAATCTGTGAACATTTATTAAAGGCTTACTCTTTACCCTGCATTAAGAACACTCGATCAAAAGGAGCAAGATATTGTCCTTAGCTCTAAAATGCTTATATGTTTATAAAGGAGACACACATTTACGGAGATCATAATGACACGGCAGGCTTCTCTAAGAGCTGCAAGAAATATATTTTGCATTATGGGAGCTGAAGAGATTCACTTAGACTAGAATACTAGAGTGGGTTCATTGAAAAAGCAACATTAAGCTGGGCCCTGAAATATGGGCAGACCTTTCTTGAAGTGAAAATGAAAAAGAAGGGTTTTCCAGATCCAGGGAACAAGTAAATCAAATATCTAGACTAAAGATTAATGTTTTCGGTGTTACTAACTTCCAGATACAATGCAGCTGCAAAATTAATAATATCCTGGTCAGTAATAAAATTGTTTTGTCAACCTTGTTTTCAAACTTCAGCATTCGATTTAAATGCTAGTTAATTCACATGCATGATAAAATTCTGGTTTGAAGAGCTTGTTAAAGTTTAAAAAAAAAAAAACAGGAAGAAATGAGCAATTGGTCTTTCCATGGTATTGTTTTAGAGAAAGACTAACTCCTTCTGCAGCAGCTAAAATATAACATCACCAGACAGCACAATTTTTGTTCTCATCTGCCCTATTAGACTCCTTCTGTCCTTACAGTCTCAATAGTATTTTATTGACAAAATTCAAATAATGGTATTGGAGGATATATATACTATGAGGGTCATAAACACATTATCTTATGTTTAAAGCTAGAAAAGAGGCTAGGCTTTCATTTTTATGCCATATTTCATAAACAAAGAGCTATATTTTTATCTAGAAGGTACTGATCTCACATAAGATACATGCACAGCACACCGATTACACAGAATGTCTCTCAATCAGGAAGCCGACTGAATTGAAGGAGCCACAATACCATCTAGTGTCAGCTATGCACAGTCTCTAGTAACACAGAGAAGAAAAGTAGACTATATTAACATACAGAAAATAATGTAAAACAAAACATGTGCCCTCTTTTTTCAATAATCAGAAATAAATGTGTTATCTAGCACGAGTGCTCTTGGCACTGCCCCTATCTTGTATTTATTTTTGAACCAAACTTGTCAAGAGAAAATATTAGTATCCTCAGGATGTAATAGTCTGCCGTTTTGCTGTCTAAGACCGACCCCACAAATAACATCCCATCAGATTACTTAAACAGTATTTCTCAACAGTGTGATCTGTTGGGTTGAGATCCTGCCGTCCATGGTAATGTCACTCAGCAAAATGATCTATGGTACAACTCAGCCATTATTCATCCCTATTTGTATGATCTATGCTAAGTCTACTTTAATTGATTCTTGTCTTTTTTGCAGTCTAGAAATTGACATGTCTCCAAATTGGACTGGGCTGCTTTAGGAAGTTGTGCATTTCTGGATGTATTTAATCTAAACTTAAGTAAGTTCTCCTGCATGGAATTTATAAAAGGGACTCATGTCCTTATACCTGAAGTTCCCTGAGTACCAGAGCTCGGTCTTATTAACTTCTCTCTCCTACAATTTGCTCTAGTGATTGCTTTCATTGATTGGACATACAATAAATATTTTGAACTAATTTATTTCATTTTTGTACACATCCTGCAATGTCTTCATAATCTGGTTCTGAAATCTGATTTCAGAAGGGGGTTTGTCTACTTTCAACTAACAAAGGTTTGCCTACAATAGCCTCTCAAAAAATAGCTGGAAACTGGCATCTAGGTTGGAATATATCCTGCAATATTAAAGTGATATTTATATAATTTATTCTTGTACTCTAGTACATCTTACAAAAGCTCAAGCCACATCTCCTCTAACATATTTTGACAGCTTTAATGATCTATAATTGACACATAAAAAGCTGTATATATTTAAAGTGTACAATTTGATCATTTTTAACATATGTATACTGTCATGAATTCATCAGAACTAAGACAATGAAGACTCACGCCGCCTCCCCCCCGCCCACCAAATTTCCTCTTGTCCCTGTGTAATCCCTCTCTCTATCCTCTATGACTTGGTGCTATAGACTGAATTGCATCCATCACCCTCAAAATTCACATGTGGAAACCCTCACCTTCAGCACCACAGAATGTATTTGGAGATCAGCCTTCAAAGGGATGATTCAGTTACAGAGAGGGCATGACCATGGGCCTTAAGCCAATCTGACTGGTATCCATGTAAGAAGAGGAAATTTGGATGCACAAAGAGACACAAAGGTTGCTGGGAGCTATACCAGCCTTGCTGCATGACAGTCACAGCAAGGAAACGGCAGCTTTTGCACAGCTCTTGCCATGAGAAACAAAAAACTGGTATCTCCTTCTGCTACTACTGGCTCATGTTGGAAATGAGCCTGCTGGTATTGACCAGGCCTCACAATATTCCAAATCAGACCGATATTCCGCACACAGATACCTCATAAGGAAAAGCATATTTATGCCTCTTCAAAAGAAATTTTAGATGAAAGCACTGTGGGTGATTGTTGCTGGTATTGACCAGGCCTCACAATATTCCAAATCAGACCGATATTCCGCACACAGATACCTCATAAGGAAAAGCATATTTATGCCTCTTCAAAAGAAATTTTAGATGAAAGCACTGTGGGTGATTGTTGCTGGTATTGACCAGGCCTCACAATATTCCAAATCAGACCGATATTCCGCACACAGATACCTCATAAGGAAAAGCATATTTATGCCTCTTCAAAAGAAATTTTAGATGAAAGCACTGTGGGTGATTGTCAAAAGGCTCTTCCTATGGGCCTTGTAGACCCAAGACGTAGAAAATAAAGGCGGTTAAGAACAAAAGAGTTACAATTGAGCCTGGCCCCGAGACAAAGAGCCTAATTTAGAGTTAAGGAACAGATAAGGGCGGAACTTAAGTTAATACTTCTACCTTTTCTAACTGATGATGTATGGCAGTCCCTTCCCTAAGGTTTACTTTCCACAAACACCCTCCTTTACACTGGCAGTTGGGATGAGGATAGATAAGAGTAGCTAAGACATATACCCAAAAGCAAAGGCTGACACATTTAGGGCCTCCATGGTGTTTACACATTCAGCATCAAGTCAAAAAAGTTTCCACAAATAACTATTAACCAGCTCAAAAACATTCGTCCTCTTGTGAGCCAGACAAAATGACTCCTAACCTATCTATATACAACTTAACCTATCTCCTAATCCTAGCGTTCTTAACTTAGAACAAATATGTAAGTCATCCTGTTTTTCACTAAGAACATCCTGTTATTTCCCTAGCTGTAAGATTTACTCAACCTCACTACTATTGAGGTAATTCTTCAAGAATACTTGTGAAAACCCTGTTCTTCTACACTTTTCAAAGCACCTTATCACAAAGAGTTTTCCATTGTAAAAATTCCATTTTCTGATGCCATGTTATCATTTCACCTATAAATAAAGACACCAAAACCAACAGTGCAGAGATGCCTGCCTGGTGATCAGAAAGATTCTGGTGGCTCTCTCACTCTCTCTCGCCGACACTGTCCATCCTTCAGGGACCCCTGGACCAGCTGGAGCATGCCTCCAGCAAAAGGTCACATGTGCACACACACAAAAAAGACCATGTGAAGTCACAAAGAGAAGGCAGCCATCTGCAAGCCAAGAGAAGAGACCTCAGAATGAAATCAACCTGCAGACAACTTATCCATGAACTTCCAGCCTCCAGAGAAAGTATATTCATGTAGTTTAAACCACCCCAACTGTGGTATTTTGTTGGGGCAGCCCTAGCAAACACACACCAGGCAACAACTGACTACCCTTCTGTCACTATGGATTAGATTGAATTTGCTAGAATTCTATATAAATATACTCTTTAGGGTCTGGTTTTTTTCTTCATTCAGCATAATTTATTTGAGATCCACTCATTTTGTTCCTGTATGAATGCATTTCTCTTCATTACTGACTTATATTCCATTGAATGGGTGTAACATAGCTTATTCATCTCTTCACCTATTGCTGGACATTTGTGTTGTTTTGTGATTGGGAGTATTACAAATAAAGCTTCTATGGACATTTATTTACAAGCTTTTTATGGACTTTTTAAATCTTGTGTAAATATCTAGGATTAAAAAGATTGGTCATATGGTGTATGTGTAGCTTTTTAAGAAACCACTAAACCTGTACTGTTTTGTGGTCCCACCAGCAGTCTAAGGAGTTCCATATCCTTGTCGAAAATTACTATGGTCATTTTTTTTAAATGATAGACTTACTAATAGGTATAAGGTAGCATTTGACTGCATTTTTTATTTTGCATTTTGTTAAGACAGTGGTGTGGAGCATCTTTTCGTGTGTTTATTTGCCAAAACTGAAGTGCCTATTCAGATATTTTGTATCTTGTGTTGGGTGTTTGTTTTCTCATTACTGAGTTATTACAGACCTTTATATATTCCAAATAAGTGCTTTGGGGCACCTGGGTGGCTCAGTTGGTTAAGCGTCCAACTCTTGATTTTGGCTCAGGTCATGACGTCACAGTTTGTAAGTATGAGCCCATGTCAGCCTCTGTGCTGACAGTGTGGAGCCTGCTTGGGATTCTCTCTTTCTCTTTGTCTCAAAATAAATAAATACACTTTTTTTAAAAGGCTTTATCAAATAGGTGATTGGCAAATGTGCTCTATTATTCTTCTTATTCTCTTCACCATATGTTTTACAGAGCAGAAAATTCTAATTTCAGTTAAGTCAATTTATCAACTGAATCTTTTATAGATCATGTTTTGGTGTTGATCTGGGAAATATTTACCTAACTTCATGTCAGAAAGATTTTCCCTTATGTTCTTCTGGGATTTTTGTAATTTCAGGATATAAATTAGGTCCATTACCTATTTTGAGTTAATATTAGTATGTGACTTTTTAATTTTTTTGCTTTTACATCTTGAAAGTAATGCTGTTTTCTGTCTTACATGTTCTACCACCTCACTCGCTTACATATTCCTTATAAACCCCACTGTTTCCATATTCATTATACCTCTTCTTTTTAAAAATGTTTTTTAATGTTTATTTATTTTCAAGAGAGAGAGACAGAGCATGAGTGGGGGAGGGGCAGAGACAGAGAGGGAGACACAGAATCTGAAGCAGGCTCCAGGCTCTGAACTGTCAGCACAGAGCCCAACATGGAGCTTGAACTCAGGTATGGTGAGATCATGACCTGAACCAAACTCCGGCATTCAACTGACTGAGCCACCCAGACGCCCCCCCCCTTTCTTCTTTGATCACATCCTTTTATCCAAGCTTTAGATCCCAGCCCCTTCTAAGTCATCATGCTTCTTGCTGTGTCTACAATATTCGCAGTTCAAACCCTATCTCTACTGATTTCTAGTCTTCACATCTGTGCAAATTCAAGTCACTTCTATTAAAAAAAAAAAAAGTAAAACAACACCTTTTTGAACCTACCTAGCTTTCTAACAACTTAACCTTAACTTGCCTTGTTCTTTCCCTGCAAAGCTAGTCTCTTGAGAGAATTATCTATTTTTTCATTTTCCTCTTCTCCAACATAAGCCATAGACCAGGTTTCTGCCCTAGTCATTGCACTAAAGCTGCTCTTCCTATCAGCATTTGTGATTTCCTTTTGCCATGTACACAGGTCCCTCTTCTGCTTTTATCACACAGGCTCTCTGGGAGGCATTTACACTGCTGGTCTCCCCAATGGTGGGAATTTCCTTAGCCCGTATGAATCCACTTTGCTGAGTCTTCTCCCACCTGTTAACTCTCCTTAGTCTTCTACACTGTCTCCTCTTTTTCTCTCTGTTGATGGAGACGTGTATTCTCCATATTTTCTCTTCTCATTCTATATGCTCTACTAGTGATTATACACAAAATCAAAGATGTTATTGCCACCCTCAAAACAATGAATGGCCTATGTGTATTTCTGGTCCAAACTATTATAACCAGACCTATCTAATCACCTTCCTGCTGTATAATTCTAGTATGCAATATGTGCACATAACACATTCTTCCGCTTATCCAAACATGTGGCTCATTCTATATTTCCTATGTTGGTAGATAGATGGCTTAGCACTCACTCTGTCACCTAAATCAGAAAACTGTGATGCATCCTTAACAACTTCCTCTCTCCATTCCCCATGAAAATCAACAAACAGCTTTCAGTTCTATCTCTTATTTGTGTCTTCCGTCCACATTACCTCTCCATACCCAATGTTTCCACCCTCCTATCTCTAAAGTTTTGGAACAGACTTCACATGGTCCCACAGACTCTAGCTCTTACTCTTCACAAATCCAGCTTTCATACTGATGCCCAGGTAAACTTTCTAAAAGGCCAATTTTTTTTCATGGGGACACTAAATACAAACATGCATCTCTACCACCCACAGGCAAAATTACACACATTCTCATACAACATAATATGCCTTCCTGATCTGAATACCCTAAATTTGCCATCCTTTCTCTAAAGTCTTATCACTAACAGTTTACTCCTCTACATGAATTCTAAGATCCATGCATAACTATCTTCTTTGAGTTTCCTGAACATGGCATTTTAATATACCACCAGACCTTAATCCAGGATATGCACACCTTCTGTAAATGCCTTTTCCTTTCATGTCCATTGGTGACCAACACATCCCTGAAAAGAGTAGTTCATTCCTTCTCTTGCATGGAGCCTTCCATGATTCAGTAAAACTGAAATGAACATTCCTTTTATCCCCAAGCTTATACTTCTGTAACAGCCCTTAACATATTGTATGATAATTATATTTTTACCTGTTTTTCCCAATGGCTGCACTTCAGGTTACAAGCCAGCTCAAATTTCTGTTTATACATTCAGTGCCTAGGACAGTGTTTGGCACACAGAAGGTTCTCAACATATTTGTTAAATTAATGATCAGTTTCTCTTTTTTCCTACAGAGACTTCCTCAAGTAGAGATCATTTGCAATCAAAGCCATGCAAGTTTCCCTTTTTCTTTAAGGGAATAGGCACTGGTTATGTTCTAATCTACAAACTTTGAAGCTAGAAAATACTTCTTGAACCAGGTGTGATGAAAAGTAATTCAATGCATTGAGTACACCATAAATGTTAGCCCTTTAAGGTTCAGTGTGCAATCTTAAATTCAAAAGGCACTAATGGCATTCAATCTTTGTAGATGTTCCTAGTCACCTTAAAAAAGGTGAAATATATTCTATCTGCATAGAAAAAAAATGCTGCTTTTGCCATTTTGCTTCCTGTTATATATGACTATAGAAGAAAAACTTGATCATTTAAGAGGTAATTTTTTATAATAATTCTAATAATTTGCTTTTAACTTTATGGTTAATGACTGTATATATCTTAAAAATTTTAATATGTATAAACACAAGAAAATAGTTTATATGATAAAAACCATTAATAAGATATTCTCAGAGTACTTTGGAAAAGCATACACATTAAGAAGTATGGTCTCTACTCTTTAGGTAAGAGAATATAGACAAAGGGAAAGGAAGTTCAAATAATCATAAATCCTAAGCTGTTTCATTTCCCATTATTTTTATCTTGCTGTTCAATATTAAAGGTCCTTGTCATCATAAAATTATCAGTGGGGAAATAAAACATTGAATCTAGGACTAACAAAGGTCCAGCAAGAAAAATAAAGAGTAAGAATTCACATACTTAAGTTATCTCTTCCATTTCAATTACTGTCCTAAAGCCAGCCAGCAGTACTCCCTAGAATGACCTGTGAAAACAGAAAAACCAGGGTGCAAATCTGAATTCTACTGATTGCTAGCTGTGTGACTATAGGAAGATTATTAACCCCTGACTCTCTATAAACTCAAAGAGCCAAATTAGCAACGCTTTTCTAGCAAAAGAATTTGATGAAATATATGTCCCAATCAGGATAGGCTAGGCTATGCTTGGCCAATAAACAACTCCAAAATCTTAGTGGCTTCAAACCACAGACTTTATTGCCAACTCATGCTCCGAGTATATCATGGCAGGGCAGCTGACCATTCTGCTCCATATTATCCTCCTCTCTCCAGGACCCAGGGTCACATAGTATCTGCCATCTAGAATGTTGCCAATCTGCCAAAGAAGGAAATGGAAGCCCAGCAAGTTGCATATTGACTTTTAAAGTTTTGCCTCAGAAGTAACACATGTCACTTCTGCTCATATTTTGCTGCTCATATTTCAAGAGGGAAGTGAAATCCTAGCAATTCTGCCTACAAAGGATAGCCAGAAACCTTTATTTTATATAAATATTTTCTATTAATGCATAATATTAAAAAATACAATATAGTATTTTGATATGTTCAATGGTACTGGGTAGAGAATAACAGTAATAGCTCACTGGAGTGAGGGATTACTCTGTTCAGGGCACTCTGCTAAGGGCTTTGCTCTCTTTATTTTATTTAATTCTCATACCAGCTTATAACGCAAACAGCTGCATCTATCGGATGCTGCTTTTTGCCTTTCCAATGACCATTCCCCCATTTTTTTGTTTTTAGCAACACAGCAGATATTTCACTCAAGTGTATAAAGTGTCTAAAGCTCACATCACCCTTATTCCAGGAACAAGGTGAAAAACTTCTGGCCAAACTGGTAAGTGGAATTCTCCGAACACAGCATCACTTCTTGAAAAAAATATAAATAAATAAGGCAGAATTCTCTCTTCTTTTCACATGTCTGCAGAAGGCAGAAATGATGTCAAGGCATACAGCATCCGCTTGGGGAAAGTGAGGTAAGAAAGCATGCAGTTGGGATGAACATCTCGGAAACGTTGGCTGTGACATCATTGCTGATGATGCCGATCTGATGCCAGAAGCCACATACCTGGCGCCTTCCTGTTATGTGAGTTAAATAAACCTGTTCCTCTTTGAGCTGATTTCTAAAGAGTTTTATCTTACTTTCATCTGAATCATTCTTAATCAATGCAATGTATATTCCCAAGGATAAATAACAAAATAAAATGAGTTACAGGAAAGTTATTTATAGATAAGGGCCAAAATAAGACCAATTAGTGCCAGAGCTGGAACTTAGATCTATAATGGCCTGACTCTAAAACTGGATGATTCACTGAGGACCTCCCAATCAATTCTAAACAGCTGTGAGTCAAACCCTAGATAATTGATATTTTGAAATATATGTGATAATCAAGTTATTAATAAAATGAAAGTATCATAAAGGAACTTAGAAATTCTCAATGTTTATGAAGTAGAGATTGCATAAAATCATGCTTCAGTTCAATGTATCCATCTTTTCTATTGGTATAACTTGGGCATTGTGATTTCATTATTTAAATATATTTTTAAATGAAAGATTAACAATATAAGTGAATATAGGCTAACCACCATCTTCATTAGGCTTCAGTTCCTTCACTTGTGAATTGTAGTCATTGATTAGGTAAGATTTATTACTTTCTCATCTGTGTAAGCTATAATTTTAATGTGGTGATGAAAGCAGGTAAGTTTTAGGCACCTGATTATTCCTTGCATACTGTCACTGATAGAACAAATAGGAATTATTTGTTTGCTTTAAGTTTATTCATCTCTACAGAGACAGAGAGAACAAGTGGGGGAGGGCTAGAGAGAGAGAGAGAATCCCAAGCAGGCTCCACACTACAAGCACAGAGACGGATGTGGGGCTCAAACCCCTAAATGTGAGATCATGACGTGCGCTAAAACCAAGAGTCATACGCTCAACCGACTGAGCCATCCAGGTGCCCCAGGAATTATTTGTTTTAATAGCTATTTGTTCCAGGGCTGCAAACCTCCTGAAGGCATAATCATCCCTGCCTTGGCCACTCTGTGCTTCTAGCATTTGATAGGTTTGCTCAAAGTATATTAACTTCTGGATGAAATGTTCAATATTCTTCTGCTTAAAACAGGGACAGGATAGGAAAAAAAAAATCATGTTGAATGAATCACAGCAAGTTGTATTGATTTTTTTTTTGAAATTTGGAACCAATTGTGAATATTGCAAATAGGCAAATCTAGGCTTAACTAAATAAAATGTTCCTTACCAGTTAGAGCTGCTTTTTGGTTAATGATCCTGTTAGTTCTCAGCCCCAGAATGTAATAAAAATAGCAGTAAATATTAACCTTGAAAACCAGATATTTTTCTGAATTGTGTGAGGATAGACTGGTAATATTTTACTGATAATAAATAGATTCCAAAGTTTGAATGGTTGAAAAAAACAAAATGTATTATTGGTTCACGTAACAATCTTGTGTATATACTCTTGGGTAGGGTGGCCTTCCTCCCCAAAGTATTTCAGGGATCCAGCCTTCTTTCATCTCTGGCCCCACCATTCCCTTGGCCTCCTCTCCACCTATATCCACTTGGCAGAGGAGAAAAATCAGGAGGGAGGGTGTTTGATGGTCCCTGAAGGAAAGATGTTCTCTAGCACTTAGTCACTGGTAAGAAGGTGGATACAAGCCATATTTAACAGCAAGAAAAACTGGGAAATGTAGAATATCTCTTCAAAAATCAGGATAAAGGAGGGGTGCCTGTGTGGCTCAGTTGGATAAGCATTGACTCTTGACTTCATCTCAGGTCATGATCTCATCGTTTATGGGATTGAGCCCCTGTGTCGGGCTCCACACTGAGTCTGGAGCCTGCTTGGGATTCTCTCTCTTCTTCTCTCTCTGTCCCTCCTTTGCTCATGCTCTCTGTTTTTCTCTCAAACTAAATAAATAAACATTTAAAAAAATCATGACCAAGGGTTACAGTAGACAATAGGTCTTTGCTGTTCATATTATAATTCTGTAATCCATAATTCTGCATGAAATAATATAGACAATACTTCATGGGAAAACAAGCCTTCTATATTTGCTTTGATCTTTCAACTCCCTGAATGCATCTTCAAGCATTGCTAGTTTTCCTTGATGACATTAAGGCTTGTGAAAATAAACTAAACTCATCTTGAGAATTTTAGTGTGGGAGCTGCCAATAATATTCCTAATGCTGCTTGTGTCACATATTCTTATTTCCTTAGAAAGCTCATCAGTGAAAGATTGTGCGATGCTAATTCAGTCTTAGTCTCTGTACTAATTCACATTGTTTCCAACAGAAGTTCTATTCATTACTGAGCCTGGGATAAGCTCAGAAAACACAAAGTTGAAAAGACATTTATTTAAATTGACTGTAATAAGTCAGTCGCTTCTATATTCCCCTTATTATCTTCAAATGCCAAATGAAACTTTCAGTAATAGGCACTGGCCATTGTTCAGTTTCATGATTATTTCACATTTGTTCAAAAGTCAATTGAAATAATTGTCTTGGATAAAATAATTGAAGGTCATCCATAAACTGATTTGTCGTGTGTGTGTGTGTGTGTGTGTGTGTGTGTTCTCTATAAACAAGCACCTCCAAAAAATTTTGGAATATTTTCTTATATTTAAGGGAAAAAGCAAACAATAAAAATAAAGGGAAGAACATTGTGATGTTATATTACATTATTTTTTATTTGCTCCTAAAATTTAGACTGGTAGTCTGATGTTGATTTTATAAGCTTTCATATACATGTCCTTACCCAAGCTTTTTAATTTTAGACCATTTTACACCCAATTACTCTCCATTCTCAAGAGTCAGGGATTATGTCTCTCCTTCAAAACCATGCCTCCTAAAGCCACATTTTAGACACTCAATAACTTATTTTAAATGTTGAATATACATAAAAGTTCATTTCAAATATCAGGTTTACCCTGAAATACATCCATATCCTTCCTCTCTTCACACACACACACACACACACACACACACACACACAAACACTCCCTCACAGGTTAGTTTCTGTGTAATAAATAATAAAACAAAATAACAGCTTAAGTTTTATTTACTTAAGTTTTTTCTGCAGAATGACAAACTTGAAGGGTTCTTTCACAAACCAATGCTATTATTGAAAATCTTGAGTAAGTAGTTTTATGGATTTGTGAAACATTGTGATCATAGAATATCATTAATACATTTTGAAAGGGGGGGGAAGTATTCATAGGGCTAAGAAAATACTTTATGGGAGGTTACATTTAGCAACCATATATTTTCTTGATGCAAGAGTCAGCATCACTATTTTATAACCTATAAAGTACATAAGATTATTTTATGTGAAAACTAACTTATTAATATGTGAAAATAAACAACCACCCACTTATTTTAACCACTACAAGTAACCATATAACTTTAATTAATAATTCTGTATTATAATTGTGTGGTTTATCTGTAATGTTTTCCCTTTTCCACTTTTAATGCTGTAATATTTTGTTACGCACATATTCTAATACATACACATACCATAGATATCTCCCTTTTCTTGCCATTCTCATTGCATCAGTCACCACCATCACCCCATCACTACCTCTACCTACCCTCAAAATTAAGTTTACAGAGCAGACAAATTAGAATGGGACTTATCAAAGATACAATCTGGACCACCCAGATAACAATACGTATTTTCAATAGTCTGAGATCATTTTCAGCAGGATTGTGACAATGGCCCCTCTAACAGCTGGCCCCTTAAGGGAGCAGTTGTCACATGGAATATTAAAGATCAGAAATATCTGTGAATTGTGTTAAAAATCTTCTCTAATGATGCAGAGTACATTTCTTTTCATC
The DNA here is from genome assembly GCF_008692635.1 of Crocuta crocuta. Classification (NCBI taxonomy): domain Eukaryota; kingdom Metazoa; phylum Chordata; class Mammalia; order Carnivora; family Hyaenidae; genus Crocuta; species Crocuta crocuta. The sequence continues at coordinate 1,222,559 of NW_027531990.1, forward strand.
TCCAAATATCATTAAGGAAAATGCAAAGAAAACTCCTCTTGGAGAGTTTTTGGAACAATGAAGATCCAGTCTGAGTCAGACATCACTTAACAGCAAACTATTTCCATTACTCATTCATCACCTTCTAATTTTTTAAATCTGACTCACTGTCCTTCATTACTACTATTTTTGAGAACAAGACAAAATAAAAGATGAGTTTACCTTGACAATTCTTTTGACATACGTGTAAGTGAACAGAACAATGCCTCTAAGATACTTGTTGATGATTGAAAAATGGCAATGAAAGAAGCTTGCTAGTCATTTCACATTGTTCTATGCATTCTGATATGCTATGGGTCAAACAATAGCTCCCCCCAAAATTCAAAACTTCATAGAGAATATAGGGAGTGTGGTAGCCAAAACCTGATGTCCCTCCAAGATTCTGACTTCCTGGTTATTCAACCAAACACTAAGCTAGGCCATGCTGTGAAGGGACTTTGCAGATAAACTGACCTTTAAAGAAGATTATCCTGGATTTTCTGGTGTGTTGATATAAACACATGAGCCTTTATATCTAGAAGAGGAGAGTCAATGAACAAGACATAGCAGAAGAGCAAGGCAAGAGAGATGAGGTAGAAGAAAGGGTTGGAGAGATGTGACGACTGAGACTTACTGGCTTTAAAGGTGACCATGGACCAGGAAGTGCCAGAAGTTTCTAGAAGCTGAGAATGAGCAGCAAAGAAACGGAGACTTCAGTCCTGTGACTACATGGAACTGAATTCTGTCAACAACCCAAATGAAGCTTAGAAGCAGATTCTCCCTCAGAGCCTCTCAGAAAGGAATGTACTCTTGTTGGTATTTTAATTTGGGCCTTTTAGGATTCTAAGTAGAAAAAGCACTGAGCCACTTTGCGAAATAATATGTTTTGTTTTAAGCCACTAGGTTTGTGGTAATAAACAATAAAAACCTAATGCAGGCAGCTCAGGTGTGTGTGTGTGTGTGTGTGTGTGTGTGCACGCGCGCACATGCTTTTGTTGCTTTCGTGCAATATCTCTAACACTTAGAGCAGAAGATGGCACATGGGTTGCAGCACATAAATATTTGAGAGATAAAGTTCTTTAACTGCAGCAATTACATTAGAGTCTAAAGTTAAGCCAAGTTATTCTAAGGATAGCCAGACTGTCATGTTGGTATGTATGTGTTTGTGATAATCAAACCATCAAACCATCTTTATGATAGTTATAAGTGAAGATATTGGTACTTCTATGTTAAACTTTAATAATCCATAGCTCAGGAAAAGAAAGTAAGTTAACAAGGTCATTTTGGGAACAGTTATTTCGAAGAGACCTAAGCAATGCTATCATTCTTCAAGTCTTTGAAAGAAATGAGGTATTATGAAGGTATGATCATGAAAACCAAAATGTCTGAAAATTCAATATTCCTCTAAAAAACACCAAGTGCATTAATAGGGTAATGCTCTCAAAAGATATAATCATTCAAAAAATTAGAAATGCTGTAGAAGAACTCAGTCTCCATTTTTATAATTAATGTAGATTAAAGCTAGAGTCATTCATATTCTCCAATAAAACATTTCTAGCATTCTAGCATACTAAGCTACCAAAATGAGATGTGCAAGGTAAAGAATGTGTGAGACAGATACACACACACACACACACACACACACACACACACATCAGGTACATGCACATGTACACACTTAAACACATGCATTCCCTGCCTTCAGAGTCAACTTGTTTCATCAAGCTCCTAGGTAAAAAATAAAACTCATACAGCTGACCCTTGAACAGTGCAGAGGGTAGGGGTGCTGACAGCTGATGCGGTCAAAAATCTGCATATAAACTTTAATTTTCCCCCAAATTTAACAACTAGTAGCCCACTATTCACCAGAAGCTCTACTGACAACATAGTCAATTAACACACATTTTGTATGTTCCATGTAATAATACTGTATAACTTATACTGTGTTCTTATAATAAAGAAAACTAGAGAAAAGAAAATGTCATTAGGAAAATACTAAGGGAGAAAAAATACTTTGCAGCACTGTACTGTATGAACAAGAAATCCATATGTAAGTGGACCTATGCAGTTCAAACCCGCATTGTCCAAGGGTCAGTTGTAGGTCTGGCAGGACTAGTTGACTTTCCCAGAGCTGGTGAGTGATAACTGATCTGTCTACCTCTGGTTAGGTTAAACCATTGTATGTATTGGAGACTGTCTAGTACCCGTATATTCTTTGGAAAAGAAATACTAAGTTGTGAAGAAAAGACACTACCTTGCTCTCCTAACATACTTGAGGTCTAGAATGTGACCTGCTCCATTCATCCTGGTAACATATACTCCAATAACTTAATAACCACTTGGAAAAAATCACATTTTAGAAAACAGAACACAGCTGGTGCTTAACCACAGCAGGATGAGGAGGTTGCAGATCTGGTGCTATTGATCTTGGGGCACTAGGTAGAGATCCCAAATAAAGTAAGACCTTGACTTGTGAACATAATTAGTTCCAGAAATGTGCTTGTAATCCAAAGCACTTGTATATCAAAGCGAATTTCACGAACCATTGACTCAGTTGTGATTAGGTGACGTTTGGCATCATGTATTAGTCATATTGCAAGATTTTGCTCATTTATAAAGTTAAAATTTATTAGAAATATTTGCTCGTCTTGCAGAACACTCACAGAACAAGTTACTTGCAATCCAAGGTTTTACTGTTTGTGGAAGTGCCTCTGGGAGATGCTTGGAAATGGTGCTCAAACCCATGTGTCAGCTGGCCTGCCGGGACTCTTGTACCTCCACGTGGGCTAGCCAGAGAACAAAGCAGATATCCAGTCCCTTAGAATCGCAAAGAGTGAGGCCTGTTTTAGGCCCAGTCTTGACCTAGAGACAATTGAAATTCTGTGCCAGTGTANGAAATCTTGTTCATGTAACTGAGCCGGTATTTTGGGACAAGACAAGCAGCTGGGGAAATAAACTAGGGGAAAGTGGGGACAAAAAAGAGTTTATATGTGCTGAAAATATTGGAAAGTAAATTAATTTTACCTGTCAGATTATGCTTTGCTGCTGACATCTTACCTATTAATTTCCATAAACTTCTAAACTTATGGTGCAAGAGATTACTCTGATATAAAATAACGGATTGAGAACATTTACATTTTTATGATACTATTCCCCAAAGTTAGCCATTGCCTGACTTTTTTCTCCCTTCTTCCATTCCAGTTAGACTTAAACACAAACTCTTAGAAAGGAGAGAGGGAGGCAAACCATAAGAGACTCTTAAATACAGAGAACAAACGGGGGATGCTGGAGGGGTGTTAGGTGGGAGGGATGGGCTAGATCGGCAATGGGCATTAAGGAGGCACTTGTTGGGATGAGCACTGGGTGTTATATTTAACTGATAAGTCACTAAATTCTGCTCCTGAAATCATTATTACACTGTATGTTAACAAACTTGGATTAAATAAAAATAAAAAACAAGCAAAACAACAAAAAAAAGAACTCAGTGATGTTACTTCATCTTATTTTGCATAGCAGCTAACTCAGTGTTTGACAAATAAAAGAAGCTTAAATGCTGAATTGCATTCTAAATATATAGTCATGGAATGAGAAAACCTGGCAATAGGAGAAGAGAAACTTTATATCTTATCTCTCAGGTTCCATTATGTACCAGCCTAGGGATAACAAATATGAAGTATGCATGATGACTCTATCCAATTCAGTCTCCACTCTGGACATCACTAATCTACCACAATAGTTTCCCATTGGAATGGCAGTAGCCTCCATCTTAGTACAGAGATCCAGACAGCTACTCTTAACTGATCACATATGTCATACAAAATAGAAAAAATATGCCCATAATGGAATGTTTTATTTCTTCAGTGAGAGATAAGGAAACCAAGGTACAAAGAGTAGGTACTTTAGACACAGATGCAAACTAGTAAGTGACTGAAATACAGTTTGAATACAAATTCTATCTGGGGGGCTCCTCAGCCTTTGCTCTGTCTGCTCTCCCACAGTATGTTTCTAGGCATAAAACAAACCCCAAAATTCTATTAAAATATTTTGTAATGTATAATGACAGAGAACGGTCTCTGTTCTCAGACATAACTGATGCATCTATTTATACTCATTATTTCTGTAAGCTGGGTATGGCTATTTAGGCTCTCCATGTTTAGTTTCCTCATATGTAAACTAGGATAATCACAATACCTACTTAATTGTGCTTTTATTAGGAGTGAATGAGATAATACATGTAAAATGCTTAGTCCAGCACCTGACAACTAGTAAATACCCATTAGAAGTTGGCATATTATTATGATTGTCACCTGCTACTCTGGCTAAATGAAACCAGGAATACAATGCAAATGTTAAGATGCAAATTATGATTGTGCACTAGAATAATCAAATACAAATTATTCACCTTAAAAACCAGAGCAAATTAAGCATCATAAACATTTTTCTCTGTACTGATTCCAAACATACTCTCCTATCATGGACAAGTGCTCCTATGCTCCTAAAAGAATGTAGGAAAATGTATAACTGGATAATGTAATGCATAGTGAACAATGTGAACTTTATTTGTTTACAAAGCTGAAGAGTTTTGTCGTATCAGGAATCACTACAAGCTGATAATGAAGATGGAGGTGAATTCCTTTTTCTTTTGCTTCAGGCAGTCAGGAGGACTGCCAGCTCTGTGTAAATGCAAAAATGGCTGTTGACAATGCACTGGTGAGCACTGCAGGGGAGTGCTGGCACAGGAGAGAAAAGCTGGGGTGGCACTGATAAATTAGAATGGGAAAATAGGCATCATGAACCCCCCAGGAGCTGGATAGTCGTCTTTCAATATGAAAGCAAGAGATCAGACATTCTCGGGATAGGACTCTATTCTACCATGCTGTGTTCTGCTCTTTTGAAGGCACCTATTAAATGACAAGGGCAATACTAAAAAATACTAAAATCTCCCTGAAAGCCTGTCACCCAGTGTTGAAATATAGCCCCATGGACATGAGCTACTACCATCTAAAGAAGCTACAGAGGCACATTTCTAGTCATGGGCACGTTACAAGTGCCCTGGGAATTCTCACCATTGTGAGGCTTTTTAGAAGGGGAAAATTAATCTCTACTTTTTTCACCTTTGTGCAGTTATTCTTTTTAAACTTTGAGGAAATTGCTACTGCTGTCAGTGTCTAGCAGTAAAGGACAAGTGTGGACAAATAGCAAAAGAAAGGAAAACTGGTGAGCAGCACAAAAGGGTGATTCTTGCATCCTAAGAAGTAATAGATCAGGTAAGAAAATCAGAGCAACGAGGATCATTAGATTCCTTTTCCAGACAAGAAAACTGAAGTCCAGAGAGGTAATGTGACCTGCACAGTGAGTTAGTAGCAGAGATGACACTGAATTATCAGTCTCATGTCTACCTTTAAAACGTACACCAGTGCCACACAGCAATACGTTCTGAGTCAGCGTGGTAGGCCAAATTCTAAGATGGCCCCCAAGGTTCCTCGTTCTCCCAATATAACATAACTTCTGCATTTACACTGTGAACTCCAGTTACTCGGTTTAAAACTAGTCTAGGTGCTGCTCTGAAGGGGTTTTTAGAGATCTACTAAGGTCCCAAATCAGTTGACTTTAAGATAGGATGATTTTTCTCAGTGGGTCTGATCTAATCAGATGGGCCCTTAAAATATCTACATTTTCTCTAGTGAGACAATATAAAGTAGGAGGGAATTTTATATAATCAAACATTGGAGACTAAATTGTGACCCCTCCTTCTCCAAAATTCATACACTGAAACCCTAACTCTTATTGTGACTGCATTTGGAGACAGGGCCCATAAGGAGATAATAAAGCTTAAATGTGGTCATAAATAGGAGGCCTTAATTCATTGTAAGTAGCATCTTTCTAAAAAGAGGAAGAACCACCTGAGACCTTTTCCCCCAACTCCTGCACACACACAGAGGAAAGTCCATGCGAGGCCACAACAAACAAACAAACAGTCATCTACAAGCCAGGGAGAGAGGCCTCACCAGAGACCAAGCCTGTAAGTACCTTGATCTTAAACTTCTAGCCCACAGAACTGTGAGAAAATAAAAGTCTGTTGCTTAAGCCACTCAATCTATGGTGTTTGTCATGGGAGCCTTATCAGGCAAACACAGAAAGACCGTCCATTTCATGTTTTAAAGATTGAAAGAGTCCTGTGACAAGAAGCAGGAAAAGTGGCCTCCCACTAAGAGCCATTGAAGAGACGGAAACCTCAATCCTACAGCTGCAGGGAACTGAATTCTGACTCAAATGCATGAGTTCAGAAGAGAACCTCAAGATCCAGATGAGGACATAGCCAGCAGACTCCTAGATTTCAGCTTTGTGTGAGCTAAAGCAGGCCACACCAGCCACAGTATGACCGACTTCTACCCTACAGATCTATGAGTTAATAAAGAAGTTTTGTTTCAAGCTTCTGAATTCGTGGTAATGCTTTTAAAGGTGACAGAAAACTAATACACTTACCAGTATTAATTTTATTTTTAAACAGCTTTATGAAGGTATAATTGATATGCAAAAAACTGCACATATTTAATGTACACAATTTGATGTCTTTGAGCATATGCATACACTTGTAAAACCATCACCACAAAGTAATAGACATTTCTGTCACCTCCAAAAGTTTCCTTGTGTCCTTTTTTCACGACAGATCTCTAATACTTGTATTTTATCTCAATTAACTAAAACCTTATATCCACCGAACCATAACTCTCATTTCCCCCTGCCTCATAGAGGGCTACCTCCAGCCCCTGGTAATTACCATTCTGTTCTGATTTCTTTGAGTTTGGCTATTTTTACTACTTATGAGTAGATTCACGTAGTGTTTGTCCTACTGTAACCAGCTTATTTCATTTAGCATGACATCCTTCAGTTTTATCCATGTTGTCTTATATTAGACTCCAGTATAAAAACTAACAGACAAAGGTACTAAAAATAATTACTACTATAAAACTTTGTTAATGGATATATAATACAAAAAGATGTAAAGTATTACATCAACAACATAAAGTGAAGGAGGAGAGGTAAAAGTGTAGAAGTGTACAGTTTTTGTATGTAATTGAAGGTAAATTGTTATTAGCTTAAAATAGACAGTTATTGCTATATGATGTTTTATATAAGGTCCATAGTAACCACAAAGAAAATACTATAGTAGACCCACAAAAGAGAAAGAAATTAGAGCATATAACTACCAAAAAACAAATCACAAAGAAAGAGAACAAGAAAAAAAAGGAACAAAAGAATGACATTTCAAACATAAAAAAAAACTAATAAGATGGCAATAGTAAGTTTTTATCAATGATTACTTTAAATATAAATGGTTGAAATTCTCTAATCAAAAGTCACAGAGTAGCTGAATGACTTTAAAAAATACAACTATATGCTATCTACAAAAGACTTACTTTAGAATTAAAGACACATATAGCTGGAAATAAAAAGGAATGAAAAATATTTTCCATGCAAATGGTAAGAAAAAGAAAGCAGAGACAGAAGTATTTAAATCAGACAAAATAGACTTTAAGTAAAAAAAGTTCACAAAATCACAATGATGTATGTATATACACTGTTTTATATAATGATAAAAGGCTCAATTCATCAGGAAGATATAATAATTATAAATCTATAAGCACCTAACATCACTAAATATATAAAGTAAACATTGCCAGATCTAGAAGGGTAAATAGACAGCAATACAATAAAAGGAGACTTCAATATCTCATAATGGATAGAACATTCAGAAAGAATATCAATGAGAGAATAGTGGACTTGAACTATGCTATAGACCAAGTATATCTAGCCAACATATATACAACATTCCAGGCAGCAGCAGCAGAATACACATTCTTTTCAAGTGCACATGGAACGTTATCCAGGATAGATATTTTAGATCATAAAGCAAGTCTCAATAAATTTAAAAGGTTGATATCATACCAAGTATCTTTTCCAACCACAATGAAATGAAGCTAGAAATCAATAGCAAGACAACTAGAAAGTGCACAACATGTGGAAATTAAGCAATGTACTCTTGAAGCCATTGGTTCAAAGAAGGAATCAAAGAGAATTTTAAAAAGCCTTGAAGAAAATGAAAATGAAAAAAAATTATACTGAAACTTATAGGATGCAGCAAAAACAAATTGAGAGGGCAGTTTGTAGTGATAAAGATCCACATTAAAAAAGAAAGGGTTCAAATAAGCAACCTAGTCTTACACTTAAAGGAACCAGAAAAGGAACAAACTCAGAGTTAGCAGGCTAAAATAAAATTAAGATTAGAGGAAAAATAAATAAAACAGAGAAATGAAATACAATAGAGGGGTGCCTGAGTGGCTCAGTTGGTTAAGTGTCTGATTTTGGCTCAGGTCCTGATCTTATGGTTCATGAGGTCAAGCACCACATCAGGCTTGCTGTTGTTACCATAGAGCCTGCTATGGATCCTCTGTCTCCCTTTCTCTGTCCTTCCCCCTGCACTCTGCCCCACCCCTCAAAAATAAATAAACATTTAAAAAAAGAAATATAATAGAAAAAAAATCAATAAAAGAGATTTTTTTTAAAGATTAATATAATTGACAACTTCCTGAGCTAGACTTTCTAGTTCTAAAATTTTATACTTAGGAAATAATCAGAGATATAGGGAAAAGCTTATTTAATAAAAAAATGTTCAAAATAGTGAAAAATTTAAAACCTCCATATCCAATGATAAGTGATTGATTATATCAATTATGGCATATCCAGATGAAATAACCCTATAGCCATTAAAAACATATAGAAAAATACCATTAGAAATGGGTAAATATGAATAATATGATCTATATGTATGTTATGTATGTATGTGCTTATTATATGCACATTCAGAGATATGTATAAATACCTTTCAAAATGTTACTAAATATTAGCTCTGGTGACTGGATTATAGAACATTGATTGGAACTTTTTTGTGCTTTTCTATAGTTTTCAATTCCTCTAAAATGGTAGCCATTATTTGCAATAAAGAGGGAAACAACACTAATAAATTGCATTTTTAATGCTGCCATAAATAAAAGTACCATTTTATATATGGACAACCCTCTGGAAGCAAGATTCACAGATATTTTTTAGTGCGTTGCTCAACATTTTTCTGGAGAAGCTACTTGTTGTATTTCTTAAAGTTCTCTATCTCCACGTGAGCTATGACGTCTGGGCTGCAGGTGCATGTGGGCTGTAGAATGAGTGTGGACAGCAATGGACACATTTTTCCTACTAGGCATTAAGCTTCAGGGACTTACTTCACAGGGACTGGACAGATCAATGCTGACATTTATTTTTTGCATCTCCTAGAGTGTTTTAAAATACATTTCTGATAGCCCACAGGCTTAAGAAATTAACTCAGGTGGGACATTTTGATTATATTAATACGTCAGAAAGACACATGACTGCAAGCAGGGACAAATGAGGAGGCGGTGGCATGAACAGGAGTGACCTGAATTCTCACATGCTCAGTGCCCTGCAGAACCTGAGTACCAAATGATAAACAGCACAGAAAAGTTGTGATGATTTAATTTAAAAAGTTCCCTGTGCTTTATCATTCATGTGTAATTATAGTTAGTTCATTAATTACCTTCTTGAGAAGTGAGACTGGAAAGAGAATTAAATGGTACTTTCAAAAGCTAATTTTGCAAACAATTAAATGAAGCCAAATATAATTGATAATTGCTGTAACAGCTGGCCTGGAGGCATTTCTCTTTGGAAAGACTGTTGTTTAGACTTTGGTTATGAGAGGATAAAAACTCTCTCCATAAGTTTAAATAAGCATGAAAAAGTCCAAATAAAGACAATTAAGCTTTTCATAAAATTTGGCTCAAGCTAAAGGTGGCAGCTTTGGCAACGTTAATTTTTAACATTGTTTCTACAAAAAATCTATTGCTGATGATGACCAGGTCTTAGTGTTGGGAAATAATATATCTCAACCATCACAAAAATGGGGATTTTGAAAAGGCAATGGACATGCGACTCTCTTGTCTTTCTGAGGGAAGTATAACTCTCTTGAACCTCTTTTTCTAGTATTCATAGCACCCTTGAGAGTTTTCAAACTGGAACCATTGAATATATGGCAAACTGAGTATATGATTTTAAAATATCATTATTGAGGGGCTCCTGGGTAGCTGTCGGTTAAGCATCCAAGTTGGTTTCAGCTCAGGTCATGAGCTCATGGTTTCCTGAGTTCAAAGCCCTGAGTTTGACAGTGCAGAGCCTGCTTGAGATTCCCTCTCTCCCTCTCTCTCCCTCTCTCTCTCTGCCCTTCCTCTGCTCATGCTGTCTCTGTCTCTCTCAAAATAAATAAACCTAAAAGAATTTTTAAAAAATAAGATATCATTATTGAACACCTACTTTGCAATAGCCCTGTGCTAAATGCTAGGGGTACATCCAACCCTTCCTCAAGTAGCTGAGACCCAGCAGAGGAGTTTTCATCACAGCAAATCACAGAAAGGGCAATGAACAGAGTAGCCCAGAAAGAAAGTGCACACATTTCGTGTGGTTCAGCCAGAGCAGCAGGCTTAACAAAGAAGTGGTGCTGGACAGCAAAGAGCAGGGTGTGGAGAGCAAGGTGTGGGAGGCATAAATAGCACCAGACTGGACAGACGGGTCGATGAGATCCTGACGAGGAAAAGCACTCCAGGTGGAGGCGATAGTATGGAAAAAGACTGGCTGCTTGGAGTCGAGTATGTGATGGTGGCCAGGTAGCTTGCAAATGTTTCCTTGAAGTGACTCGGAGGTTTTGAAAAGGATCCTGGCATCAATACACATTTTATTCCTGACAATCCATGCTCTTGACACCTGGCTTAGTTGACCAAAATTTTCCCAAGATGAAGCCTTTCCCTTGGGGATCTCACAAGGCATTGGGGAGAAAAGGAGGAAATCAGGCAAAAAGAACGTGGGGCACCATTAAATGCTGGCAAGCCCACACTGTTGCCCTTCTTCCTACAACTCAGAGCACAGTTTTTTTGTTGTTGTTGTTGTTGTTTCTAAAGCAGTGAAATGCCAGCCATGGTAGATGAATTGTGATTGGGCCAAACCATCATGGAGATCCCAGTTTTCTTCACCTAAAGCTCCTTTTCCAGCTTCTCTTTCTGGGAATAGCAGAGAGCAAGTGAGCACTGACTGGCAAAGACAGGTCCTTGTTGTACTTCGCTGTGATGTTTACACTAAATGTTCTTTTATGTGTAATACACACACACACACACACACCTATGTTATATATAGCTATATTTATATGTATAGATAATATATATACATATCTCTTCCACATAACAGTTCTTCAGCTATCTGCTTAAAACTACCAAAGCAATATCTATATAGATATCGAAGACTACCCTTCCCTAGTCCCATAACCATATGCCACATAATGAAGTCTGTAGCCGGCACTTCCCCACGCTAGCCCTTCTAGGGACATACGTTGCTAGGTCAGTGCCTTTTAAGAAGTATGTTTCTCAGGTCAGGGCTTGTTTTCTGCATGACCCACCAGAGCACAGTAGAACTGCTTGCTTCCTTGATAGCATATAATAGTCCTTACTTTTATCTAGAAATCAACTCCATCACTGAACTGAGATAGGCTGAAAAACAGCCATTGCCTTTGACAGTTTTAATGTTTATGGGTCCTTTTTTACGGAAGGATTGTGACTACCAAACTCCTGGACCCCCCTCTGTTTTAGTGATACCAAGTGTGAAAGCAAACATCACCATACTGAGGAGTAATCCTTTAATCTTTGATAGAACCCAGACATTTCAAAGTTCTATCTACATCTCAGCCAGCCACATCCATCTTTATGATGGTCCCTGAACCTAGCATCCACCCATCTCGTAGGACCAGTGCCTGCAACACATTCAGAGATATGTACTCATTTTGTTTCTACTATCACTGTGTTTTTCCCTGTACCCACAATAGCCTGCACAGGGGCTCAGATCGTAATTTTGACTGGCCCAGTGATGCTCTGGGACCTATCTCAGTAAATGTACTAGATTAGGTTCTTCCTCTTCACTTTGGATTCTTTCTAGTCCTCAGGAGTCTGCTGAGATCCCCTCTCCCGGAAGCACTGAATTCCTCTCTTTCTGCAGCTGGTCACCAATACAAAAGCATTTGAGAAACAGTACAGCAAAGATGAAGCAGGGTACACATTCTATCCTTTGCTGTCCCATTCTCTATAAGGCCTGCTGGGTCATCAGGCTCAGGTGTCTACTGTACAGGGCCCAGGCTACATGAGAAATAACTTAAGCCTGCCCCTGGCAGTATGTGTGGACATTCCAGCCCCCTTTCATCTCTGAAGCTCTGAAATGTTCTGGAGCCAGAGAGAAAAACAAAATGCTTTCTCCCACTATGATCTGATCTAATCATTGTCAAGAGTAGCCAAAAGAAAGGCACTACATTATGTACATAGGAAATAGAATCAAAGTGCCCAAGAGGGATAAGAAGCACTCTGGACATACCCCAAATAACTCAGAACCCAGAATATACTATTGTGAGAAAAACAACTTTCACAGCAATTAAGTGCACTCTCTCCCATAATAGTAAGTAAGGAATTTGTCAACATTTTGGCCTTTGAAAGAAGCAAGTGGGGCAAATAGCAATGACCACACAGACCAGAGATGAGAGCACAAGGAAATCAGACCCTCTCCCAGTGGGGGGACGGGTGGACGTTCCACCTCAACAGAGTCCCTGTCAAACTGCTCCACAAAGAAAAGTTTTATAGATTTGCAAACTCATTAACAGTATATGGGTAAACAATTCACCTATCCTTATCTATACTGGATATCTGAGTGTTTTAAATATTTACTAATATTTTATCATTATTTTATCATTTTACTAATGATAATAATCTTATTTTCCTTTATTTTTATACTCAAGAGCTAGAAAGACTTCATACATCTATTGATTATTGATATTCATTTTTCTGTACGCTGGTGAAAGAACTGATAATACATTTTCCAATAATAATAATCAATCTTAAATAAGAAATTCCACTATGCTCCCCTGAGTCAAGGACAAGTCTCAGACCGGCATGCTGTTAAGTCAACAAGGCTCCTGTGAAGCCCACTCTTCTGACATTGGTCACTGACGTGATGGACATTCTGATAATTGGATGAGCAAAGTGGGAATTACCTGCTTCACATACCAGCCACCAAATTTATGTTGCCTTGCTTATTGTTTTGTATCAACAACTCTGCTTTTGTCAAGATGCCAGATTAGACTCAAGGAGAAAGAATAAGACCTGATTCCGGATATGGGTATATTTATGATGCTTTAAATCTAATTGTTTCCTGGTAACACAGGCAGGCACAGGCATTATAATTGCCTTGTTTCTTTTCTGTAATTGCTTTGAATCCTTTTTGAACATAGGTGCAATAAGGTCTCCTTGACTGTGAGTTTCTCTCGAGCCAATTAAATATGTATTCCCAAGGTTTAGAACAGTGCCTGGCAAAGGCAATTGTTAATAAATAGTATGAAATGATTCTGATTATATGAATGGTCTTAAAAATTAATATAATAAAATAATGATATATGTGACATCCATAACTATAAATTCCATGAACGTCAACAAAAAGGCTTTTCTGACGTCTCTTTTTTCAGACAGTTGAAATTCTAAAAATGTCATTCTAGTGACATAATGCTTCCCTCTTCTCATCACTCATGACAATGCGTCATTCTCTCTCATTTTATGGGTAGGAGCTATTGGCATTTTTCTATAGAAGCATTTGCAGGGATTATACATTCTCACAGTTTGGGGCATTCTTTGATAGAAAAGTGTGCTGCATTGACCTGATAGTTGTAAAATACTTGAGATTTACGGTCTTTCCCTCCTGTAGATGATGAGAAATAGCTCCTTTTCACTAAATAGTAAAGAAAAATTATTTTTCTACATAAATATCATCAGTCATAGCATTTATCTTCTTGATAAATATAGAAAATAACACTTATCTTAAAGAATTTCATGAGAAGCAGGTAACTCAAGGCCAATAAATACCTTAAAACCCCATTAATCTTTATGTATTGAAAATAAATCCTATGGGAAATATAATTCCCCCCTTTTAAAAAGCATTCTTTTCTGATTTTTTGATTACAAAGGAAACACAATCCCATTTTCTCTTATTAGAGACTACCAATTTGTTTTCAAATAAATGAAAAAACACCTATAACTCATTACCACCCAGGGATAAAAGCTAGTAACAAGTTATTATATGTTCTTCCCATATTTTCCTACATATGACTATATATTTATAAAAGAAATAATATCTTGTGAATACCATTTGCAAGTCTGTTAAAAAACAAAATTGTTATTTCATGACCTTGTTCCCATGTCAATAAATGCTGGTTTAAAAGACACTGAGGAAACTTGACTACAATTCATTTAACCATCTGCCTACTGCAGAAAATTTAGATTGTTTACAGTGTTTGGTTATAATAAATAACACTGCAGTGAATATTTATGACTCTGTATCCAGTCCACCCTGAATATGAATACTTAATATCCCTGCCAACTAATTATATGCTTTGGAGTATTTCCTATTTATTCTACTCAAAAGGATGTAGAATAATTTTAAAAATTTTAAGTGCTTGTTGGTGGGAATGCAAACTGGTGCACCCTCTCTGGAAAACAGTGTGGAGGTTCCTCAAAAAATTAACAAGAGAACTCCCCTAGGACCCAGAAATAGCACTGCTAGGAATTTACCCAAGGGATATAGGAGTGCTGATGCATAGGGGCACATGTACCCCAATGTCATAGCAGCACTCTCAACAATAGCCAAAACATGGAAAGAGCCTAAGTGGCCATCAACCAATGAATGGATCAAGAAGATGTGGTTTATCTATACAAGAAGATGTGGTTTATCTACATGGCAATGAGAAACAATGAAATCTGGCCATGTGGAGAAACGTGGATGGACCTTGAGGGTGTTTTGCTGAGTGAAAGAAGTCAGGAAGAGAAGGACAGATACCATATGTTTGCACATATAGGAGGATTAGGAGGAACTTAACGGAGGATCATTGGGGAGAAGAAGGGGAAGACTAGTTGGGGAGAGGGAGGGAGGCAAACCATGTGACTCTTGAATGCCGAGAACAAACCGAGGGCTGATGGGGGTGGGGGGGAGGGGAAGGGAGGTGATGGGCATGGAGGAGGGCACTTGTGGGGATAAGTACTGGGTGTTATATGCAAACCAACTTGACAATGAACTATTTTAAAAAAATAAAAAAATAAAAAACATTTAAGTGCTTAATACCTAACATCAAATAGTTTTCCCAGAAAACATACATATTTGTGTACATAAATATACATATTTATACACATTCACATTGCCAGCTAGAGTATCTGATTATTCCCATAAGATTTAAAATTTCACTGTAATAATGCTATATCTCCCTGAAAACTCAGCTTCTGGCTACATTTTCAAGTAGAAACCGTAACATATTATTTGGTATAATGTCTTAAGTGATAGCATAGGTTTATGGCATGTACTTTTTCTCTTTAATAGGAAATGGAAGGCATTTTTTAAAGATGAGTTGAAACCATACAATTATACCTGAACTAAACCATAAAGTCATCCCTCATGCCCCCAATACTGCTCTATTACTTTCCAGAGAAAATAAATTTACATTAGTGTTGTATGTATATATATGTGTGTGTATCTATATCTATATAGATATATATCTAGATATATCTAGATACATTCATCTATAGATATATCTATATCTATATATCTATATAGATATCTATATATAGATATAGATATGGATACACACACATATGTTTGTATATTCATATATACCTTCTCTACACACACATACAGGTTACACATGTTTGTAGAAGTAGCTTTTCCTTTTTCCAAAATTTGGATCATACCCCACATCTTATTCTGTACTTCTTCTACTTAACATTGAACATTTCATGAATACTTTTCCTTTTGTTTTTTATAGCTTTTTAAAATATGAAACCTTTTTGAAAACAATTTTTTCACTTATTCCAAAATGTCCACTTCACATCTCCCAACTCAGAAATCCTGCTTATCAAAAAATAAGTATTTTGATTTGCTATAGACTCTTTTACATTTCTATACTTGTTTTGGCATCATCAGAAAAGACCAAGAACTGTAAAAATGCAAACTTGTTTTTTCTTGTGATGCTACCTCTCCCTTAAATGTTTTAGCCAGTTGTGTATTACCAACAAAATTACAGTAAAGTTAGTTTTGCATATGATGTATTTAAAAAAAATTTTTTTATAGTTTATTTATTTTTCAGACAGAGAGAGACAGAGCATGACCTGGGGAGGAGCAGAGAGAGAGGGAGACACAAAATCTGAAACAGGCTCCAGGCTCTGAGCTGCCAGCATAGAACCCGATTCAGGGCTCGAACCCACAAACTGCGAGACCATGACCTGAGCCAAAGTCAGACACTTAACTGACTGAGCCACCTAGGCACCCCTAAATATGAAGTATTTTAAAAGGGAGGAAAAAGAATTGTGCTCTTTCATTGTTACCATTCTCCAGATGGTGAGTTGAAATAGTGTAAAGATATGCATTTCTTCATTTAGTCCCATCAACTGAACTGAGGGCCAGCATGCTCAGATCAGATTCTGTGTCTTTATTTTATTTTTAAAACTGTTTTAACATTTTTTTAAACATTTATTCATTTTCAAGAAACAGAGAGAACAGAGCATGAGCTGGGGTAGGGCAGAGAGAGAGAGGGAGACAGAATCCAAAGCAGGTTCCAGGGTCTGAGCTGACAGCACAGAGCCCAACACGGGGCCCAAACTCACTGAGAATGAGATCATGACCTGAGCCAAAGTTGGACACTCCACTGACTGAGTCACCCAGGTGTCCCTCTGTGTCTTTATTTTAATGATCAAGAATACCGCAAGCATGAAGGAATGAAGCGTGCACACTTGCTACAGGTGGATGAGCCTTTAAAATATGCTCCTGGGTGGCTCAGTCGGGTAGGCCTCGGACTTCAACTCAAGTCATGATCTCACAGTTCATGGGTTCAAGCCCCGCATGGGGTTCTGTGCTGACAGCGCAGAGCCTGGAGTCTGCTTCGGATTCTGTGTCTTCCTCTCTCTCTGCCTCTCCCCAGCTCACACTCTCCTCTCTCTCTCTCTCTGTTTCTCTCTCTCTCATTCTCTCTCTCTCAAGGATAAACATTAAAAAATGTTTTTTAAATAAAATAAAATATGCTGAGAGAAAGGAGCCAAGCACAAAAGGACACGCAGCTTGCCCACTTGTTCTTCTAGCTGTGATGTCATTTTTCCTCATCTCTCTTAAAGTATTATGGGCTGAACAGGATCACTTGAGAAGTGGGGATCATAATCGAACATTTCTTTAGATGTGAGGAATGCTCCATGAACTACAAATACCATCTGCATGTGACGAAAACAGACAGCTGTGTGCCCTCCCTAAGTCACCGCATGTTTTTTTTCCTCTAACTCACTCAGCAACCCCAGTCGCTGTGCTGACCTTGTCTCCCGCTAACCCTTCCCTCCACATGCTGGTCATGGAATCACCCCTGCACTGTCTTGCCCACAGAATATTTCAGAATGTACCCTTCCGCTGGGAACATTTTGTCCTACCTGGTCTTCTTGTCATTTAGATATCTACCAGATTCACGTGACTTCTACTGAAGTAAGCTGGTTTCAGAACGGAATCAGTGGCTTCTACTCAGTGGTGGGCCAGCACCTAGGAAACAAACATGGCCATGGTTTTTCTTACTCTTGAATATTGTCTTCCCCGGTTTTACCCATTTCCACCCTGGGGATCCGGTCAGCCAAATTACTGCGCTCTTAATCTAGAGACAGTAAATATTATCTTTACCTTTAATATATTTTTTAATGTTTATTTATTGTTGAGAGAGAGAGAGACAGAGACAAAGTGTAAGTTGGAGGAGGAGCAGAGAGAGAAGGAGACCGAGAATCCGATGCAGGCTCTAGGCTCTGAGCTGTCAGCACAGAGCCCAGTGCAGGGCTTAAACTCAGAACTGTGAGATCATGACCTGACCCAAAGTCAGACGCTTAACCAACTGAGCCACCCAGGTGCCCCTACCTTTAATATATCTATGCATTTAATAAATGTGTACTGGGAAAATAGGAGATAGAGGGGAAGATGTGAGGTCCAATAAAGTGATGACAGATAAGCATATTCCCTGAAGAATCATAGAAAAAGATAGAAACATTTTTCAAGTACATTTGTTTTTTGATTTATAAATTAAAGGGAAAAAAGAGCAAACAGACAAAAAGAGTACAGTGACAAGACTTCAGTTTTAAAATATATTTTTATTATAAAATAACACAAATGATTTGCTTAAAATCATAAATAAATAAAAATCAGATATTTTTAAACTCTTTGCATAATTATTCTTGCTAATCATTTCATCTATACCTTTCCAGTCTTTCATTTACAGATCACATGATTGTGCAGATACATTAGCTCTTTCCAACTGTCTTGCAAACACACTTTTCTTCATTTCTTTATTTTTTTAATGTTTATTTATTTTTGAGAGAGAGACAGTGCAAACAGGGGAGGAGTAGAGAGAGAGAAAGACATAGAATATGAAGCAGGCTCCAGGCTCCAAGCTGTCAGTACGAAGCCCGATGTGGGGCTCTAACTCATGAACTGTGAGATCACGACCTGAGCTAAAGTCAGACGTTTAACTGATTGAGCCACCCAGGCACTCCACTTTTCTTTATTTCTTTATTGTGTGTATATGTGTGTGTGTGTGTGTGTGTGTGTGTGTGTGTGGTGAAGCATGTTTGTATTTTTTTCCTTTTATGATTCATAGGCTTTGTATCATTCTTCAGAAAGCATTTCCTACTCCCAAGATTATATGATTTTTTAAAAATAATTTGTATATGGTAAGATAGCAAAGGATGATAGAAAACCTTTCCTTTTTTTATAACAGGCTTTTTACAGACACTGAAATCAACTAGCCCCTGGGAAAAGAATGACATTGCATTTAATAGAGCTGAACATGTTTGGAATCATCAAGTATAAGATCAATTAACCAGAAAATTGATAGCCCCATAAATTTATATAGAAGCCTTTCAATGAAGCCACCTACAATTTATGAGTACTAGACAAGAAGGACACTTACAGAAAGAATCTGTACATTTTACTATTAAGTCACAATGAGATTCATTTAGAAATGTCATAAACTATTTTGAAAACTAAGTGCATGCACATACACAAAGCTTGTAGTCTTAAAATGGCTTCTTATCTTCAGAAAAACTTCGACTGAAGACATATCAGGTGTAATATATTTTATTTCCATTTGTATATGTAATTTGTTGGTTTTATTCATCGCAAATTAGGCTTTCTTATGTCACCTCTCCAATAACTTTGTAATCAATTAGCAATTTCAATTTGAAGCTCCTTTTCTGGTTAACATCTTTTTGTTTTGTTTTGTTTTGTTTTTAAATTTGAGTATATTTGACACACAATTTTACATTAGCCATAGGTGTACAACATAGTGATTCCACTTCTCTACAGGTTATGCTATACTCACAAGTATAGCTAACATCTGTTACCATAAATACTATTTCAATTTCATTGACTATATTCCCTATGCTGCATCTTTTATTCTGATGACTTATTCATTCCATAACTGGATGCCTGTATCTCCCACTCTTCTTTAGCCATTTGTCTCANCCCCCCACCAATGCCCTCCCCTCCCCTCTGGCAACCATCTGTTTGTTCTCCTTAAGTCTGATTCTGCCTTTTGCTTGTTTATTCATTTATTTTTTAGATTCCACATACGAGTGAAATCATATGGTGTTTCTCTTTTCAGTCTGACTTATTTCACCTAGCATAATACCTTCTAGGTCCATCCATGTTGTTGCAAATGGCAAGATCCCATCCTTTCTTATGGCTGTGTACTAGCCCATTATGTATATTCCACATCCTTATCCATTCATCTATCAATGGACACTTAGGTTGCCTCATCTTGGCTATTGTAAATAATGCCGCAACAGACATAGGGGTTCATACATCTTTTTGAATTAGTGTTTTTCTTTTTTGAGTTAATACCCAGCAGTAGAATTACTGGATTATATTTCTATTTTTCATTTTTTGACGAACCTCCACAATAGTTAAAAACTTTTAACACCCATGTCTATAAATTCAAAGAAATACAATAATTTCAACATCTTGTTATTTCTCAATGCCTTTTCCAATTACGCTTCTTTCTGAACAAGCTGCTTTGGTCTGACATCAGCTAGGTTGGGTACCTTATCACTTAAGTCACAATTAATATGTCATGTTTTCATTAATAAAATTGTTAAACAAAATATGGGGAGATTCAGGACTCTGCCATAGAATCTCCCATGAACTGACATCAAACATTAATCTACCTACTTTCTGACAGGCCCTTAATAACTATGACTCCATGTAACCACACTGAAATCCTGGAGATACCTTAATCAATTCTTTAGAGATATCATGAGAACTACTCTGCTAAAAGATGGACATATTATATGCACATTCCCCAGCTTTATCATCCTGATAACTCCATCAATCTAAGTGGATGATATTAATTTCCAATTGCCTGTTTGTAGTCAAAGTTATAGAATGTTATTGTATCAAGAGAATTTTCTAAAAGTGGGATTAGCCTTCCAATTTATCTGGGTTTTTTTTCTTAGTGACAATGTAAATGTCTCATTAGTATAAATAAATAATTTTTCATACTGGGTATAATTACACAAATTGCACATGCTGACTGTAGAAACTAGGATGACACAGAAAACACACAAATGAAAATAATTCATAATTTTAATATCTGGAGATAACTTGTGTTAACAGTTTGTTGAATATCCATCTAAGTATATAATTACATATATATAGCTATATTTTTCCTTATTTCAAATATAGTCCTACCTCTACCAGTTGACATATTGAAAACAAATAAATACACTCCAAAAAGCAAAACCAAAAGCAAAGTAGAGTGACATTTAAAAAACTAAATCTAAATACAGAGGCCTTAAGGAATATGTATATTCAAAGTATCTACAGAGGCTGCTAAGGAAATCTTTTTTTCCTTTGTCATCCACATTACTCATGACAAATGATCTACCCAGCTACGTACTCGTTCTTGAAAAATACAGTATAATATTGGCTCCAGTGGCTTCTCTCTAAAGAGTATCTTTCCATCCTGGTAACTTAATAACTCAACAAATTATTTTTCATCTCTTCAGGAAATTAAATTCATTTCTTGTTGAGGTCTTCATTTCAATTATTTCACCTATGTCAGGTGTGGAATTTCTGAATCATATATGTAGTAGTTCCATTTTTAATTTGTTGAGGAAATTCCATACTGTTTTCTACCATAACTTTAACATTTTACATTCCCACAAACAGTACACAAAAATTCCAATCTCTCCAGTCCTTGCTGACACTTAGCTTTGTTTTTTATTTTTATTCTTGCTAACAGCTATCTTTAATAGGTATGAAGTAACATCTCATTGTAGGTTTGATCTGTACTTCCCTGATGATAATGAGCTTGAGCAAAGGCTCATGTACCTGTTGGCCATTTGTAGATCTTCTTCAGAGAAATGTCTATTCAAGCCCTTTGTACATGTTTTAACCAGATTATTTACTTTGTGTTTGCTATTGAGTTGTAGGAGTTTCCTTTATATTTTGTATATAAACCCCTTATCAGATATAAAGTTTGCAGATATTTTCTCCTGCTCTGTAGGTTGCCTCTTAATTTTCTTGACCATTTCCTTTGCTGTGCAAAAGCCTTTAGGTCTGATGTAGTCCTACATGTCTAATTTTGTTTTTGTTGTCTGTACTTTGGTGTCATTGCCAAGGCCATTATCTATAGTCCTATATTGACTGCAGCGCTGTTCATAATAGCTGAGATATGGAAACAACCTGAATAGCCACCAATGGATGAATGGTTAATGCGTTATATACATAAAGGTGCATACATAAACTGGAATATTGTTCAGCATTAGAAAAAGAAGGATGTCATACACAACAACATGGAGGATATTTTGCACACAAAATAACCCAGTCATGGAAGAACAAACACTATCTGATTCCACTTATTATATTAAGTATCTGTAATTGTCAAGTTCAAAGAAGCAAAGTAGAATGATGGTTTCCAGGGGCTGGTGGAGGGGATAAGTGAGGAATTGTTATTCAACAGCTATAAAGTTTATGTTATGCAAGATGAGTGAGTTCTAGAAATCTGCCATACAATATAGTGTCTATCATTCTTCTTCCCTTTCTCTCTCTCTCCTCCTGCCTCCCTCCATAGTTAAAATAACTTATACAGATCAGCAAATCTAACAACAAAACTCATTCAATATCTGATATAAGTACCATTTGACCATGAGTAAGAGAAAGCCTTCTAGACAATGACAGTTTGCCTTTCACTACTGATGATTTGATCTGCAAGTAATATGTCAATTGAATGCAATAATCCTAAGGGAGATGGTTCTTTGAAAATCAGGTACTACTTTTGATGACATGGGCTTTGAGAAATGAGTAGTGTGATAGGGGCTGTTTAGGATGGGGCACAAAGGATTTGTAGCACACAGGATAAGGTGACTAAATCCTGGCTACCAGGTGGCACTATTAGCACATTCTGCTTTCTCAGTCAGTTAAGTTCACACTCTTGATCTTGGCTCAGGTGGTCATCTCACAATTTGTGAGATCTAGCCCCAGGACTGGCTCTGCACTGATAGAGTGGAGCCTGCTTGTGATTCTCTCTCTCCCTTTCTCTCTGCCCCTCCCCTGCTCATTTTCTCTCTCTCTCTCTCTCTCTCAAGGTAAATAAATAAACTTTTTAAAAAAATCTTCTTTCTAGAAGGGATTGAAGCATAATCCATCCAGAGAACTCTGAGGTATCCTGGAGTGACTCTGGAGAAACAAGCATTTTTGGTGCATGTCAATTCTAATCTAGTAGAGGGGCCAGAACAGGTTTGGGGCTTCTCCCAAAGCCCCACCTCTGAGAATAGTTACTATTTGAGCTGTCTTGAAGATCTCTGAAGCAGTCCATTCACAGGACTTTTTTCTTTTTATTTGACCTCATTCATAACTTGCTTAGTGTAAACAGTCCAATCCTCATGGCATTTGTCAAAAACAATCAGTGGCATCTCCTAAAATCACAACTGCCCAAGGTGGTAAAACCAGTAGGGTCAAACAAATGTCTTACCAAAGAATTTAAAAGGAAACACTGGTGAATGAGAATCCTCAGAGGGCTTTGAAAGCTCTGATTTTTCCCAGGAGATGCTGAAGTCCATTTGCAACATAGGGCTAAGTGCATGCCCAAGAACTACATGCAAAGGCCCTAAGCTCTCACCTCTGGCCAATGTTAAAGGTCTGTGCAAGTAGCAAGTGAAAGCTAAAATAATCCATGAATACACATGAGAAAGAATATCAAATTTTAAGAAGTAGTTCAGCAGTCACTAAACGAATGTTAACACTAATAATAAAAAGTTGCAACAACAAAAAACCCTACAGAGAAGGGAGGGGTGCCCAGGTGGCTCGGTTGGTTCAGTGTTGGATTCTTTTTTTAATTTATTTTTTAGTTTTTTTTTTAATGTTTCCTTTTTTTTTTTTTTTTTTATTTTTTTTTTTTATGTTTTTTTTTTTTTTTTTTTTTTTTTTAAGAGAACATAAGCAGAGAAGGGCAGAGAATGGAGGACAGAGGATCCGAAGTGGACTCTTCGCTGATACCAAGGAGCCAAATACAGGGCTGGAGCTCACAAGCCATGAGATCATGACCTGAGCCAAAGCTGGACACTCAACTGACTGAACCACCCAGGTGGCCCAAGCATTGGACTCTTGATTTCAACTCAGTTCATGATCTCACTGTTTTGTGAGTTAGAGCACTGCATCAGGCTCTATCAGACTCTGCGCTGAGTCTGCTTGGGATTCCCCCTCTCTCTCCGCCCCTCCCCCACTTGCTCTCTCTCTCAAAATAAATAGCTAAACTTAAATAAAATAAAGGGACATCTGGGTGGCTCAGTAGGTTAAGCATCTGACTTCAGCTCAGGTAATGATCTCACAGTTGGTGGATTCAAGCCCCGCATCAGGCTCTGTGCTGACAGCTCAGAGCCTGGAGCCTGCTTCAAATTTTGTGTCTCCCTCTCTCTCTGCCCTTCCCCCGCCCCCAGTCCTCCCCCCATGTGCACAAGCACGCTCTCTCTCTCAAAAATAAACATTAAAAAAATTTTTTTAATTCCTAAGGGGAAGGGAAATTAGATTTCCAGGATTGCAACACTAGTCACAATGGCCAGCTTAAAAAAAAAAGCAGCAGCAGCACAAATAAACAGGAAAGTATGGCCCATACAGAGGGGGAAGAAGTCAATATAGGTCAATAGAAATTATCTCTGAGGAACCTATTTTGGTGGAATTATCACTTAAAAAATTAAATCAGCTCCTTTCAATATCTTTGAAGAACTAAAACAAACCACCTGTAGGAACTAAACGGCACGGCACTTCTGGTTTCTAGTCCAACCTCACAAGAAATAAAAAGCTGAATAGACTGAAAAACAAACAGCTGTCCTTGGATCTGGAATAGAGAGAAGACACAGGGGAAACTGCTGCCCCCAAGAATGGAGAACATAGGGAGTCACGGCTTATGTACAAAACTGCCACTGGGACCAGTGCTGAGTAGGAAACAGGGATTGTGAAAGCCTCTAGCAGGACAAAGTCTGCGGGGGGTGGGTGCCGGGTGGGGGGGGAAGACACCTGAGACGTACTTCTGGGCTCTTGAGCAGGTTCCCATAGTACCATAGTAAGTATTTAAAAAAAAAAGTCCCCTCAAGCTTCCAGCAACGGGGCGGGGAGGAACCATTTTGAAAGACAGAGCGCTAGGTTTCTCTTAAGAAGTCCTGTCCGGAGGGGACACGAGTTCACCACAGCCTAACCTGACAGGGTTTTATCAGAGCCTAATAGATTTGGGGAAGGGAAATCCCCAACCTCAGCCCACTCTCACCATCTTGTCCCACCCAAAGGAGGAGGAAAATCACTTGTGAAGATCATCACAGTCCAGAGTCATAGGATCATTAAAAGACTGAGGCCTAATCAGAGGACTAGACAATGTACCCCTCCCCCCCATACCTCCCGGTAACACTACAAAATGATTATTTAAAGTTCTTTTTATCCAGTACATCATGTTGGATATCCAGAAAAAAACACAAGGCATGCGGAAGGTTACAAAACATCATTTGAAGGGACACACAAAACATCAAAACTAGACCTAGTAGGGTCATCGGATTTATAAGACCAATAATTTAAAACAATTATGATTAATATGCTAAGGGCGCTAATGGATAGACAGCATGTAACAACAGATGGTCAATGTAAATAGAGAGATGAAAATCCTAAAGAAAATAAAAAGAAATCAGATTAAAAAAAAAACACTATAACAAAAATGAAGAATGCCTTTCATGGGTTTGTTCACAGACTGGGCGCAGCTAAGGAAAGAATCCCTAATCTAGGAGATTTAGCAATAGAATCCTCAGACACTAAACAGTCGAAAAGCAAAGAGAATATTGAAAAAAAATCAGAACTGAATATCCAAGGACTGTGGGACAATTACAAAGGTTGGTATCACATATGCATAATGGCATAATGAGTACACCAGAAAAGAGAGAAACAAACAGGAAAAATATTTGAAATTTCAAATTACCAAATTTTCCACTTTCTTAAACCAGAGGCGGGAAAAAGAAAAAGAAAATTAAACCCAAACTAAGCAGAAGGAAGGAAATTACAAAGACTATATAATGGAAATAAATGAAATAGAGAAGAGAAAAACAGAAGCAAAGATCAACAAAACCAAACGTTGTCTCTGAAAAGATCCATGGTATTGACAAAATTTAGCTATACTGATTAAAAAATTAAAATAATCAAATTACTAAATGAATGATGAATGAATACAATAATAAAAAATGGGCCATCCTTGCCAACTTTACAGAAATAAAAAGAATAATAAGAAAGTAGTATGAACAACATTATGTCAACAAATTAGATAATCTAGGTGAAATAGACAAGTCCTAAAGAGAGAAAAACCACTTAAACTAACCCAGGAAGAAATAGAAAATCTGATTAGACTTATAACAAGAGACTGAATTAACTAAAAAGAATAAGCCCACAAATAAGTATCTAGGATCAGATGGCCTCAGTGTTAAATTAAAAAAAGTTTAAAGAAATATTAACACTGATGCATCAGAAACTCCTCAAGAACTATATGAAGAAAGAAGAAAAACACTTGCTCTTATTTCACTGATATCAAAAGAAGACAAATACATTACAAGAAATAAAACTACAGATGAAGTTTCATAATGAACAACTGAGATATCCTCAGAAGAGTAGTAAATCTAATCTAACAAATATAAAACAAATCATACAACATGACCAAATGAGATTTGTTTTACTAAAAAAAAGTTGGTTAGACATCTAAAATCAATGTAATAAGCTGTATTCACAGAACTTAGGACAAAAATCATATGATCACTATCACTATAATAAATTCAGAAAAAAACATCTGACAATATTCAACAAAGCAGGAAAAGACGGAAATTTCTTTCAACCTGTCAAAGGGCGGGCATATCTGGTCAGGGTGATTAGGGGAGTAAAAGGAAGAAACGACATCGAGATTCAAAAGGAAGAAGTTAAAACTGTTTTGCAGTTGATAGGATCTTGTGCATAGAAATTCATAAGGAATTTGCAAAAAATTGTGAGAACTATTGATGGAGTTCAGAAAATTTACAAGATACAAGATCAATATGCAAAAATAAATTTGATGTCTACACCTTTGCAATGGCTTGCAGAGACTGCTACAAATAATTCCATTTACAGTAGCACGAACAAAAATAAAAAGCTTAGGAACAAATTTAATGAAAGACATGCACACTGGTACAATGGAAATTACAAAACATTGTTTTAAAAAATGACAGCTTACATAACTGGGAAGACGTTTCACAGTCATGATTTGGAGGACTTAGTAAAGTGAAAATGGCAATGTTCCCAAATTGATCAAAAGATTAAACCAAATTTCTACAAAAAATCCCAGCTGACCCATCTTCAAAAATTGACATGCTATCCTAAAATTTACTACTATTCTAATTTTTGCATGGCAATTCATTAGAAAACCTCCTTAGCAGCTTCATTTCTTGCAGTGTGTTTCTCTAGTTTTGATATACCACAAAATTCACCCTCTTAAAGTGTTGGAGTGCCTGGGTGCCTAAGTCGGTTAAGCCTCTCTGACTTCTGATTTTGGCTCAGGTCATGATCTTATCATTTGTGTGATGGAGCACCATGTCGGGCTCCATGCTGGGAGCCTGCTTGGAATTCTCTCTCTTTCTCCCTCTTTGCACTCCTCCCCCCATAAATAAATAAACTTAAGAAAATAAAATGTACAGCTTGATGATTTTTAGTATGTTCACAGACATGTGCAAACATCAACATTATCTAAATGTAGACCCTTGTCACCTCACCAGAAGGGAATGCTGTCATTCATTATCAATTACTCCTCACTCTCCTTTTCTTTTTCCCTGTAACCTACTTAATGATATATGAATATCCCAATAAAGCTTTTATTTTAAAAAGGGGGACATCCCCCCACACCCAGTCCATAAGAATATATACACATTCCTTACAGCCCATAGGAATGCACGTGTGTAACAAATGCTAGGATGTTCATCACATCCATGCCATGAAAATTAAGCACCCATAAAACAATAAGGTATTAAAATATTACTTAAAGTAATTGTCATCAGGGTTAAGTGAGTGAAGCTAGATATAGAACAATATATGGAATATAACTTCATTTTTATAAATGAGTAATGAACTTTACCAAAGGTGTGTGTGTATGTGTGTGTATATACATATATATATATATATGATATTTGTATATGACTACATGGCATTGAGGAAAGGTTGTTAACTGCTAGTCACATGAGAAATGGGAAGAGAGAGATAGATTAGACATGCCAACAAAAAAACTACCCTTCATATAAATCCATGGGTGATATGACTCTGTGCATGTATGTAATATTATGCACATGTTCCTATTCATAAAGATAAGAGGACAATCAGCAAAATACAAGTACACTGTTTCAAGATACTGAAATTTCAGGATATTCTCAATTTTGTACTGTTTAATTCATTTTTATCACCCTGATATAAATTCAGAATTAAAAATGATTGGGGCACCTGGGTGGCTCAGTCGGTTAAGCTTCTGACTTCAGCTCAGGTCATGATCTCACAGTTTATGGGTTTGAGCCCCACATCTGGCTCTGTGCTGACAGCTCAGAGCCTGGAACCTGCTTCAGATTCTTTCTCCCTCTCTCTCTGGCACTCCACACTCGCACTTTCTCTCTCTCTCAAACATAAACAAACTAAACATAAATTTAATTTAAACAACTAAATAAACAACTAAAATAAACAACTAAAATAAATTTATTAAAAAAAGAATTAAAAATGATTCAACTATCTTTTCAAGGAAAGTAAATAAAAATTATCCATTTGAATATATCTCTAATGCACCAACTCACGCAGGATTAGCCTATTTCTTTTTGCTTTTGTCTATGGAAAAACACCCTTAACATGAGTGGTAAGAATAGAAAGACAGAGTGGTGTCATCAATACTTTGTGTTAAACAGGCTTCAGTGTCCAGCCCTCGTCTTTCCACACTGAGCATCTATTTTAACATCTTAGAGTACTGTTTCCTCAGAAACAATCGAATATAATGAAAAGACGGCCCTGATGCCATGGTACAGAATATTCAAAGTGTGTAATATTACACCAGATGCCTTGCAAAAGATATATTAAAATGAGATGAATTTCTCTGAGTAACTTCATGTTACAAGTCAAAATCTCTGGCATTTTAATTTAGTATTTTCTTTGCCTTCTGAATCCAGTAAGTTAGGGTCCTGAAGATTTTAGTCTGGTTAAGTTACTCTACTCACATACAAAGTAATGGACACCACCAAAATGTTTGTTACACGAAGAAAAAAATTTTTTCTCCAAAATTTCTGTAAACACACCTGTTTACCCAAATAAATGTATTGTCAGTTAACTTTTATTGATGTTAAACAGAATAATCCTTAACCCTGAAGTCAAAAACACCACAAAGGACAAAACATCTGTATTTTTTCTTTATAGGGTGGGTCAGGTTTCTGGAGAATCAGTTAGATGTTGTTCCAAGGAAGTCAGTGGG
This sequence comes from Crocuta crocuta, assembly GCF_008692635.1. Taxonomy (NCBI): domain Eukaryota; kingdom Metazoa; phylum Chordata; class Mammalia; order Carnivora; family Hyaenidae; genus Crocuta; species Crocuta crocuta. Next base: position 1,251,771 of record NW_027531990.1, read on the forward strand.
TTATAGGTTAGATTAGACCGACACAGAGGTCGACACTGGCTAAAGCAGTCAGTATACGGCAACAGTTCCTCTGGGACCAGGAGGGTGCCCACATGGCAGGAATGTGATTCTAGAAAAGACAGGACATAGTGTACAAAGTATGCGTTAAAATTCTATACTCAGTAAGGCCGTGATTATGATTTTTTTAAAAACTCAACCTTCGTTTTTAATCAACTCTGTAACAGTCTGATAATGTACTTTTTAAATGTTATTTATTTCATTTTGAGAGGAAGTGTCAGTGGGGGAGGGGCAGAGAGCAAGAGGGGGACAGAGGATCCCAAGAGGGCTCCCTGCGGATAGCAGCAAGCCAGATGCAGGGCTTGAACTCACAAACCCCTAAGATCAGGACTTGAGCCAATGTCGGATGCTCAACCAACGGAGCCACCTGGTGCCTCAGATGGTGTATTTTTAAAGTATCCAATGGTAATGGCCCTTTGCATTTATGATTTAGTTAAACAATCCCACACCCACTCCTCGGAGGGCCCGTCTCTGTGCTCCTTTATACTCTGGATATACCCTTCTAATAATGTTTGGTATTTTTATATTGCAAATATTTAAACAATAGAGCCAATATGTATGCTTCACTGGAAGAGCTTCAAGGACAGAGACCTATTTGTGTTTTTATTTTTGAGATCCTTTTACTTCTTATAGTAGTACCTGTGTCACATAATAAAGAAATAAATATTAGGCAAGTTTATGAGCTAGCTAAATATGTATATATGAATGAATGAATGAATTTATATACAAAATAAAGTTTGATGAGATAAACAAATTAATGAATACTTGTCAAACTATAATTAAGTCACAATTTTAAGCACATTATAAGGGAAAGACAGCAGGATGGCCAAAGAGTGAAGAAAACATAAATATATCACCATCTCTATGCTAACTTCTTTATTTTTCTTACATTTATTTATTTGTTTGTTTATTTATTTTGTGAGGTGAGGAGGGGAAGGGGGAGAGAGAGAACCCCAAGCAGGCTCTGTGTCAGCAGCACGGAGCCAGACACAGATCTCAAGAATCATGAGATCATAACCTGACCCCAAATCAAGAGTTGGATATTTAACAGACTGAACCAGCCAGGTGCCCGCTGTGCCAGTATCTAAGGAGCCTTTGAGAGCAGGTAAGATACCATGATGAGATATGTATATTCACTCTGAAAAGAAGGAATACTTGAAAACTTAACTGCTGATACTTTATCAGTAGGCCGTAATTGCTTTAATACAAATGTTCCTTCCCACAAAACACATACATACTGTCATCATCTTCATTTAGGAGTTGCCTGCAAGAGAAGGCATTGTGTCCTCAATGTTATAGGGTGCAGGGCTGAGAGGGAAAAAGAACAATTCCACTAGATATTTTTACATAAGAAAATAAAAATATATAGTCATTTTCAGTTATAAACCATTGCTTTGACAACCACCCACTTAGATACCATTTACTGCTTGTATTTAACATAATTGAGACTATATTGATAACATCAATTCATGCAGAGAGAATGGGGAAAAATGAATAGGATACTTGAAAATGCTATTGTCTGTACTTAAAGGCTTTTATATTACTGTAGTGCTTTTTTTCTTTTTTCTTTTCTTTTTTTTAATTTTATAGTCATAAGGTCTTCAAACTCAATGGAAGAGAAAGTAAGAAACATTTCTCTGACATTGTGAATTGTAATTAAGATTCAAATAATGCTACAGTGATAGGCAAAGGCACACTTGATGTGTAAAATCAATGGCTGTTTGTTTGTTTTGAGGTTGTTGGGATAAAATCAATTTGGTAAACACAGAGGAGGAAATGGCAAGTCACTAGCACATGTGACTGTCAGGATCCTCTTCCTCTGAGTTAATAATTTGGGTTTAAACTTAAGCTATTTGATGTAAGAAATTGGAATTTTTAGTTTTGACATTTTTAAGAATGGCAGATGCATGAAGAAGGTCCTGAGGATAATTTCCAAAACTCAGAAAGAGAACAGTGAATTTAATGGAAAGAATGTAAGACCCCTGCCCTCACCTGCACCCTCAGACTGAAGTCCTAAGGACTGGGAACATCAGGCAACAGGGGTTTCTGTGACCAATCACGCAGCCCCTCAAAACCAAGTCATTTTCAAGGCAGTGAGGGGTGCCTGGGTGCCTCAGTCAGTTAAGCATCTGATTCCTGATCTTGGCTCAGGTCAGGATCTGGCAGTTCATGAGTTCAAGCTCTGCATGGGGCTCTGAGCTAACCATGTGGAGCCTGCTTGGGATTCTCTCTCTCCCCACTTTCTCTCTGCCCCTACGCTGCTTTCTCTCTCTGTCTCTCAATATAAACAAATAAACTTTAAAAACTAAAAATAAAATAAAGGCAGTGAACACATGGCTACTCCAGCATGGCAGGATTGAGGTCTCTCTGACTGGAGGCATGTGCCATGTCTCTTTTGTATCTGCGCCCTCTAAGTAGGCATGTCTGGGAAATAATGGAGCAGACCCACACTGTGCTGGATTTGCTCCCCTCACGGACAGCTCTTTTCTTCCTAACCCTAGGAACAAATAAAAAGCATTCATATTTCTGGTTGTTAGTTTATGGTTAAATTTCTATGGTCTTCTCTTCAGAGAAGCACAGGGCCACCCTATTACCTATACAAGTAGATGTCCTCAGGAATTCAGCTATTGCAGAAGCTATCCTGATTTGTTTTGTTACCAGCCATAATTCTGCATCTACACACACGTGCACAAACGCGCGCGCGCGCACACACACACACACGGGGGGGGGGGGGGGCGGGNTCTGTGTCTCCTCTTTCTGTCCCACCCTGTTTGCACTCTGTCTCTCTCTATCTCTCAAAAATGAACAAACATTGGGGGGCCTGGGTGGCTCGGTGGGTTAAGTGTCTGACTTCAGCTCAGGTCATAATATCACGGTTCGTGGGTTTGAGCCCTGTGTCGGGCTTTGTGCTGACAGCTAGCTCAGAGCCTGGAGCCTGTTTCAGATTCTGTGTCTCCCTCTCTCTCTGACACTCCCCTGCTCACACTGTCTCTCTCTCTCTCTCTCCAAAATAAATAAAACATTAAAAATTTTTTTTAATGAATAAACATTAAAAACTGTTAACAAAAATTTAAAAATGTATTGTTTTATATTAATATATAATCCATTAAGTGTTAGAAGATGCACTTAAAACCTTGTATATAAATTTAAAATATTCCATATACTTAAAAAATACTTGTTTACAGTATTATAAAAAAAGAAATCACTTTATGTATTTTAATTAATTCTTCCCCATTGAAAACTTAAGGTGAGGGAATGTGTACTTAAGAAATAAAACTGAAGTTTTCTGTCAACTCTCCCTCCTGCTAGCTGAGTTCCCATATATGTATTTCACAAGAAGTTCCAATAATAGAACTAGTTTCCCAGGCATTAGCAGCCATAGGACGGACAGGAGGCTAAGTCCACCATCAGACCTCCTCAGTTCTTAGCGCCAGCCATTACCAGCTGTGTGTCTTTAGGAAAGGAATATTTAATCTGAGTTCTGATTTAATTACCCATAAAATACAAGTAGTGATAACCCTTTGCAGAGCTTGAGGATGAAATGAGACAGAATGTTTAATGTGCTCTCTACACATTTTGGAACCCAGTAAATCATCAATAAACGATACTAGAATGCCAGTTAATATGACCATTGTCATGTATAGATCAGGAATTAAGATTCATGCCTTAGGCATGTTTCCTTTTAGAGCTGAGGAATACCAGTAATGCTGCCTCCTGATGGCTTATTTTATCCTCAGCCACCCTTCCTTGTCATGGTCCCAGCCTCCAGAGCTTAACCACCCACAACCTTAAGAAGCCTTCCAGTCTTTTACTGGCAGTCATCTCTCATGTGAGAACTCTTTGCTTCTGGCTTCCCGTTGCTGGGCTCTCCCCATCCACAGATATTCCATGTTGGGGCCTGCCTACCTCCTGGTGCTTGCTTACACAGTTGTCAGATTGATCTGTTTGCTGGATTGGGTTTTCTGCAAGGTCGTGGAGCTGTGTCTGCCTCAAACTTAACTTCTACTTATCCAACGACTTACCCTGGACCCCTGTTGTGAATTTTAGCACCAGCTATTTGAACGCAACAGGTGCAAGCTACTTGTGTTAAGGAAATCTGTTACATTCACTTTCACAAATATCGCCAAGAAGCAGGGTGAATCAGAAAATCCAGAATTAATTATTTCATGGCCTTCAAAAAACCAACCTGTCTTAACTTTTAATTTAATCATCACAAAATTTATGGAAGGTCAGTAGTAACTGTTTCCAATGTATAAGAGAAAACCTGCCAATATTTCCTAAAGAATGTTCATCCATATTCTTGAGTGATATTGGTTGGTACTTTTGTAATTATCATTATGCAAGTCTCAAAAAACATTTGTGGGGGTACCTGGGAGGGCTCAGTTGGTTGAGCATCCAACCCTGGATTTCAGTTCAGGTCACGATCCCAGGGTCGTGGGATAGAACCCCATGTCGAGCTCTGTGCTGAGCATGAAGGCCTGCTTAAGTTTCTCTCCCTCGGCCCCTCTGCCCCTCTCCCCTGCTCACGCTCTCTCTCTCTCTCTCTCTCTCTCTGAAAACAACACCATTTTCCTTCTGCTCTATTTTCTAAAAAACTTTAAGATTGCTACTATGTCTTACTTAAATGTTTGAGCGAATTCACCAATGAAACTGGGCATAGAGTTCTCACTGTGGGAATACGTTGATACTGAATTAAATTTCTTTAATGAATGTAGAGCTACTCAGTTTTTCTTATTTTGTGTCATTCAGGTAAAAGGTTTTACAAGGAACTTGTTTATTTCATATAACTAATAAATTTATTGTATTCAACTGCTCTTCCCTCAGTATTTGTAAATTGTGCTTTATTATTTTCTATAGCAGCCTTGCTACATTTTTTAATATTCTTCTTTGAATTGTGATAAAATAGACATAACAAAATACACACAGTATTAAAACCATCTCAACCATTTTTAAGTATACAGTTCAGCAGTGTTAAACGCAGTCACCTGTGTAATGAATGCCCACAATACTTTTCATCTTGCAAAACTAAAACTCTATACCTGTAAAACAATTCCCCATTCCCTCTTCCCTCCAGATCCTGGCAACTGTATCCTAATTTGGGTCTTTGTTAATCTGACCACTGATGTAAGCAGTATCATACGGTATTTGTCCTTGTGCAAAGGCCTTATTTCACTTAGCATGATATCCGCAAGGTCCATCCATGTTGTAGCTAATGTGTCAGAATGCCCATCCTTTCCAGTGCTGCATTTGGCTATTATGAATAATGTTGCTATGAATATGGATGTACAAATATCTTTTCAAGGCCCTGCTTCCAATTATTTTGGGTTTATACTTCACAGTGGAATTGCTGGATCATATGGTCATTCCAGTTTTTAATTTTTTGAGGAGCTGTCATATGTTTTCCATAGCAGCTACACCATTTTAGATTCCCTCAACAATGTGCAAAATTTCCAATTTCTCCACATCTTCACCAACACTTACTTTCTGTGTTCTTTTTAAACAGTAGCCATCCTAATGGGTGTGAGGTTGTCTGCATTTTTTATTTTTTTCTTTCCTGTAGCTGACACTACTCTAAGTGCTTTACATATATGTTCCTTAATACATTTCATGCTCACAACAATAATGAGCTAAGTATGATCATTAGCCCTGTTTGGAGAATGTTTGTGGATTCACTTAAGATACAAAGAAAGAGTTTTATGTTTCAAAACTGCATTTTTGAACTCTGTTAAGCATGTAAAGAGAAGATATTGTTCACTTTAGCCCATCACGAACAGAAGCAGAAAGCTCCACCCTCACTAGAATTTTTACCAGTTTTCTAAGTCAGTTGCATCAATTTTCAAGGACACTAGGCTTTTAGCACTATGCTATGTCAGGATTCAACTATTAATTATTTTCTAACAAAACCACAGCTTTTGTAGTGAATCTCATATTTAATACTGAGAGATCCAAGTTAGTAAAGTGAGAAAGTTACTGAAAAACTTTAAGTCTAGTATTTTCACCTGTAAAATAAAGGAAAATCTGTAAAATGAGGAAAATCACAGCTTTTCCCCTACGGGTTATCTATGAAGATGGCACGCAACAAAGCTTGGGAAGAGCAGCTCTCAAAGTGGTCCACAGAGCTCGGCGGTCCCAAAGACTTAGATTAAGTCCATTAAAGCAAAATTATTTTCACAAGAGTACTAAGATGTTATTCACCTTTTTCACTGTTGACATTTGTACTGATGATGCACAATTGATGGTGTGACAAAATGAGAAATATGCATGAAGTAAGAACTTTTGCTTTCTGAAATATTATGATTATCCTCAGGAAAAATGCAATAGCTTGAGTTGAGAGGTAAAGTAGCTCCGCCTTTCATGGGGACACTAGTTTTACTGAAGAGAATAACTAATAGACATAAATACTTATTCGAATGAATATTTGACATTTTCTTGAAAATGAAGAAAAGGAGCTTATTGCTTCAAGGAAAACAGCTGTGAAGTATTTGTTGACAAAGATATAATTCAAGATTTCAAACAGAAATTATTACCTGTCATTGGAAAATTTATCTCTGCCACAGTGAAATCAACATGCCATACTTTCAGCGTTTTCTGATAAGAATAGTAGTGATACCAGTAAGTGTGATTTTTAAAAATTATATAATGAGGGGCTCCTGGGTAGCTTAGTTGGTTAAGTGCACAACTTTGGTCAGGTCATGATCTCATGGTTCCTGAGCTCCAGCCCTTCATCAAGCTCTGTGCTAGCAGCTCAGTCTGGAGCCTGCTTCAGATTCAGTGTCTCTCTCTCTCTCTCTCTCTCTCTGCCTGACCCCTGCTTGCACTCTGTCTCTCTCCCTCTCAAAAAAATAAACATTAAAAATGTGTCAACATTTGGATGGACTATGTAATTCAGTGAACCAATAATTTCTAAATGATCAAATTCATGCATAGGTAGGGGTGCCTGGGTGGCTCAGTCAGCTAAGTGTCTGACTTCAGTTCAGGTCATGATCTCACGGTTCATGGGTTCGAGTCCCGCATAGGGCTCTGAGCTGACAGCTAGCTCAGAGCCTGGGACCTGTTTCAGATTCTGTATCTCTCTCTCTCTCTGACCCTCCCCTGTTCATGCTCTCTCTCTCTCTCTCAGAAATAAATTTTAAAAAACCATAAAAAATTTTTTTAATCATGCATAGGTAAAAGATTTATTATAAGGGGGGCCAGGTACCTGGGTGGCTCAGTTGGGTAAGCATCCAACTTTGGCTCAAGTCATGATCTCACAATTCATGGGTTCGAGCTCCATGTTGGGCTCTGTGCTGACAGCTCAGAGCCTGAAGCCTGCTTTGGATTATGTGTCTCCCTCCCTCTCTCTCTGCTGTTCCCTTGTTTGTGCTCTCTGTCTCTTTCTCTCAAAGATGAATAAACATTTTTAAAAAAGATTTATTAAAAGGGAAAAGGAGGGATGCCCGGGTGGCTGTTGGTTGAGCATCTGTCTCTTGATTTCAGCTCAGGTCATGATCCTATGGTCATGGGAGAGAGCCCCACCTTAGGCTCCACACTGAGCTTGGAGTCTGTTTAAGATTCTTTCTCTCCCTCTGCCTCTCTCTCCAACTCACTCTTGCTGTCTCCTCACACTGCTCCAAAAAAGGGGGGTCAAGAGAGACCAAAGGAATCTTGTAAATCTTGATATATTAAAATTCATTGATATGGTTTCATATTCCTCATTGTGACTAACCTTTAAGAAACTCCCACTTGCCAAGTTTTGGTATAGTATCAAAGAAGAATATTCTCAATTATAGGAAAGATTAAAAAACATTCTTATGTTTTTCTAACTATATTTCTGAACAAGTCTGCATTTTCTTCATATACTGAAATAACATATTACAGCATACTAAATCCAGATGCTGATGAGTATCCAGCTTTTATTAAGAAAGACATCAAAGGTACTTATAAATTTATAAAACAACATCACTTCTGAGCTTCTTCTTTTTCTTTGTAATGTTTTATTTATTTCTGAGAGACAGGGGAGGATCAGAGAGAGAGGGAGATACAGAATCCAAAACAGGCTCCAGGCTCTGAGCTGGCTGTAGCACAGAGCACGACCTGGGGCTTGAACCGATAAACTGTGAGATCATGACCTGAGCGGAAGACAGATGCTTAACCGACTGAGCCACCCAGGCGCCCCTAATCTTTTTCTTTTAAAAAGTTATTTCATATGAAACTTGCTCATTAGGGTAAATTTTAATGGATCTAATACAGGCATTTTTAAATCAATTCATAAATATAATAAAATGCACACTATTAACATTCACACATTTTTAAAGTCTTATTTCACCTTACATCTTTCTACTAGTCAAAACATTTAACTGTAGACAAGAAACCATCTTATAATCAGGAGGGTCTTTAAAACATCCTATTATGCCCTTTTCTCTTTTCTCAACACAGACTCCTGACACTCATGTCTTGATCCTTTCTAGCTCTCTACCCTGAGGGATTCAGATACAACAGCTAACTTCTCATAAATTCAATTTCACACTTCATAAATATGTCGTAAGCAAAATAAAAAGTAATGAAACCATCAAAACAAGAAAATCAAGAAAGTGACCAAGTATCTTAAGTAAATTCATTGGCTGCTAAAGAAAAAAATTATCAAAGTGGCTGCAAGAAAATTAGCCTGAAACTGAAATTTAAACAATCACAGGTTACCGCTTCATTTTGCCATATGTTAGGTAGGCTTTTAAAATCTTGCTACTTCTAAAATAAGTCAACGCAAATCTTAAGTGGTGTTCAAAGTGAGAAATGAACAATTTCTGGTGTTAGGCGTTTTCTTTTTGGTTAAGTGTGGGGTTGAAAATGAATCATCTCAGCCACTGACTGAACTGGTACCACTTTATTTACAACATATTGTATTTACCCTAGCAGGTTACAGCCATAATCCTTTGCTTCTGACACCCAGGAAGAAAAATTTTCAGTGCCAGGCAGAAATAGTGATGAAAGAATCCATATGGTTCCACTTTTCAAGTTTGTGCAAGCATTTCCTTAACAAGAACTCAAAAGCAAATCTCTAGGAATCTAAAATAGAAAAATATAATGAAAAGGCATTTGGGAAAGCTAAATCATGTTTCCAATCCAATGTCTGTTAATGTTTTATTTTTTAACTTTGGAAAAATATTATCAATTCCTTAGAAACTTAAAACCTCTGCCTGGTCAACTAAGTTTTTAATCCTTTTTTGTGTCTTGAAAACTACAGATTTTCTTTCTTCTTGTTGTTCCCACCCCCCCCACCCCACTGTGAAGATGCAATGTAATTAAAAACTATTAGTTGATTGACATTTTTATGTGTGTGAGTAATTTTAAAATTAGAAGAAATAGGAATAGGATTAATGGAAGAAAGGTTGAGCCTCCTACTTTCATTAGCCATTTTTTCTTTTTTTCTTTTTTTTGGGGGGAGGTTAGGTTCCAGTTATAGGGGAGATTTTTACTATGAAATGTACATATTTATGAAAATGTATCATATTGTTTAGGATATTTATCTCATTTCTAAATAGAATCAATAGTTCTTTTCTTTCCTGATGCATTATTTAAGGTGCTTCATTTGGAACTGTTGGTGATACCCTTAAAGAAGTGTCTATTTTTGACAGATGTTTAGCATAGATAAACTTCAGATTTATACTGCCACCAGAGAAATACAGAACATCTGGCATTTTTGAAAATGAGGCTTCCTTGATTTATTTAAGTATAATAAATGTATTTACATGATTGTGATTCTGAATTTTATAGTAATAGACTCTAAGCCTAATGACTCTGAGAATAACTTAAATATCCATTCACTCCCAGGCTCACTGGAATGCCTCTCTAATCTATTTTTTTTTCTTTTAGCTATTCTTCTAATTCATTGCTTAATTGCCTAACATACAAAAAGGCATTTTGCCTAAATGAAGCAACATCAGTAAAATAAATGAGGCTAGACTTTGACTATGATATCCATTCTGGTGCTTAATCACTTATCCACAGAAGATTATCTCTGAAGGGCCCTATTCCCTCTTCTATTTCTCTCCAACGACACTCATGTATATATTCTAGAAGAGTTTGATTTGCATTTTAGTGAAAATAAGCTTATACTTGGGAAAGTTTATAAAGTTTAAATTCACATGGCCGATAATTTTTTTTAAGTATGGAACTATTACCTGAGCTTCCTACCCTAAATTCTTCTCTAAACAATATTCACAAAAGAGTTTTATATGACTAAGTAGAATTAACATCCTTGCTTTTGTCCAGAACAGAAAAAATATATCCACAAGTTTCCAGGAGGATAATCAGGAACTACTGTCAGATTTCACTGGAGATTCTATAATAAGGGCATCACAGAATGAAGACAAAATAAACAGGTGTGGCCTCATTTTCCCCAGGTCTGTTTCCTATTGATTGCCACTCATTAGCTATTTTAATAGAAACTTCATCCATCCAATTCTATTCTGGAATTGTGTTAGTGGGTTCATTAAGTTCCCAGTAGAAATTGAGAGGCACACTAATCTGGAGTTTTTACAATCATTTAATGAAGAGACTAATTACAAAGAAGGGAAAAGGAACCAATAAGGACTATTAAAACATGTCGGGACAAGCGAAAGTGAAAGCTAGCTATTGAACAGAGGCATGGGAAACAGAGGCATGGGAAACACAGTCCAGCCTCAAAATGAGAGTGACAACGTAACACGGTCTTGGCAATGGTATTTTGGGGGCACCTAATAAGCAGTGTGGACTACGTGCAACTTGTTGGCTGTATTGGAGAAAATGTCGAGACCTTAAAATAGTTATCTAATCAAAAGAAGTTATCTCCTGGCCCAACTACCGATGAATCCCTATGTTAGAAGTCACGTGTAGGGCCAAGGCACTCAGGGAACACCAGCCCCAAATACCGATTAGGCCAAAGTCTACAGAGACCGGTCAAGCTTTCTTCCTTCACATTATGTATTTCACAAAATTTGCTCATCAGGTCCACAAAGGTACCTTCCAAATGCAGGAAGGAGCAAGACAATTCTTTTATGTCTATAAATTTGGTTGCTATTACAGCAGAAGGTAACATGCTCTTAAATTCTTAACCTTATAGGTTGTACTGATCTCACTTTGTTTGCAATAGACTTAAGCCTGGGTATAAAAGAGTAGGGAAGGAAACAGTAGGAACCTGCTGAGAGTTGAAGCCACAGAAATTCCTGAAAGGAGATATAATTTTAGAGAGAGAATCAGACCAAAATTAGACAACTAAAGCTGAGAGGGAGTAGGAAAAGATAGAACTCTTCCTTTCTCCTCCTTAATCTCCCACTGGCCAAACTCAACTGGAAGCCACAGTTCAGAGCAGTCCTGGTGACGATCTGAAGGTCAGCGCCCAGGCACCAAAACAGGGCAAGAAATTTGCATGGGAGGAGAGACACACAGAGACTAATGAAATCAACTAAGTTACTAAAATTGTTGTCATTTTGTAAAGTAAATCCAATATAAAATCAAAAGGGTAGTTGCCTACCTAAAGAAATTGAGGTGTGAATTCTCATCTTAAGCAAATTTTCAATTATGTTATATTTTAAATATTTTATATCAATATGCAGTCTTTGAATTTATAAATACTTGAATGAAAAAAATAATTTCTTTCTTTAATGTTTTATTTATTTTTGAGAGAGAGTGACACAGAGCACAAGTGGGAGAGCAGCAGACAGAAAAGGAGACACAGAATCTGAAGCAGGCTCCAGGCTCTGAGCTGTCAGCACAGAGCCGGATGCATGGATTGAACTCATGAACTGCAAGACCATGACCTGAGCCAAAGTCGGACGCTCAACAGACTGAGCCACCCAGGCGCCCCCAAAATTAATTTCTTTTAAGGGAAAAACTTCTCATTTTCTTTTTAGAAAATATTGACTTTAATTTCTTCATTTGAAAATAATTTAATGTTATTAAGTGACCACTAAATGCTCTTAGAGTTATGGTTCTAACTTTATAACACCAAATTGTCCTGACATTAAAAACTCTGCTGATGCAGTGTCAAGCATCCTTAAGTTTTATGTAACATCTAAAGCTGTATATAATGCTGTGTAACCAAGCAGCTAAGTTAGAGGTTTCTTTCCTTTTTGCCCTGTAGCTCTTTTTAATTTTTTGAGTATAATATGCATATAGTAAATGATAAAATATTAAGCACTATGAAAGTATATAAATATATACATTCAGAAAGAAAGACCCATGCATTCACCATACAACCACCTCCAGAAAGAATAGGACATAAGTTAAAATTTGACTCAGTATTTGTCAGCCCTATTTATAAGAATCATGACACTGAGTTGCTATTTTGGGCTCAGGTAAATATCCCTTGGGCCTTCTTATCCTTGTCCTTGCCTATTTGACACAGTCATTCTAAAATGCCCTACTTAGAGCACTCAGTATTTGGCTCACATCTCATAGTACAAATAGACACAAGGGTAATGAAAGAGGAATTACCATTTGGCAACCATCATAATAAGAATTGATTTAGGCAAAAATCATCAACACATGTTCAACACTGGAAGTACAGTCAGGATTAGAATACTTATCTGGCCTCACAAGATCTATTTATTAATTACATAATATATGTGTTAATTTTAAGAGGAAATAGTAAGTTTACAATGCAGAAGCCCATCAGAACCCAACTGATGAGACCTAACATCATCGGTAATTCTTTCTAATATCATGAACTGAGAAAAACCAAACAATACTTCCATGGTTTTCCTGTCAAAATCGAATTCATGAAGTCACTCATGGGGATACATTACACAAACCTATACTGATGGTCATTTTATAAAACATCAGGCCAGTTCTCTTCAAATATGCTAATACCATTAAAGATGCAGAGAAATGAGTAACTGTTCCAAAATAAAGGAGACTCATAAAGAAACGAAGGAGACATGATACCTGAATAAATCCAAATAAGTTCCAAATCTATGGTTTGGAACTCTCTTTCATGAATAAGATGAATACTGGGACAATTATAAAACTCTGAATATGTATACATGTTAATTCCCCATTTTAGTTATTATGCTGTGGCTACATAAGGGAGTGTTCTTGCATTTAGGAAATACACCACAAACTTTACCACATCTGAGACATGAACTATTCTCATAAAATGATATGAAATGTATAACACAGAAGATATAAAGAGAAAAATATACAGTAAAACCTTGAATTGTGAGTGACTTGTATGGCAAGTGTTTCACAAGCTGAGCAATGTTTCTAGTAAATTTTAACCTGATAAATGAGAGATGTCTTACAAGTAGTACGTGATGCCAAATGTCACAGGATCATAACTGAGCCAATGGCTCTAGAAATTCACTTTGACATACAGGTGCTTTGGATTACAAGCATGTTTCCAGAATGAATTGTGCTCACAAACCAAGGCTTTACTGTATATGTGTACATAGGCAGAGAACAGATGAGAGAAAGAGTGCAGTTGTTAACATTTAGAGGATCTTGAAGGAGGAGTGTAGGAACACATTGTACTATTCTTTTTTAAAAATTTTTAATGTTTATTTATTTTTGAGAGAGAAAGACAGAGTGCAAGTGGGGGAGAGGCAGAAAGAGAGGGAAACACAGAATCTAAAGCAGGCTCTGAGCTGTCAGCACAGAGCCTGACACGGGGCTTGAACCCATGAAGGTTTGCAAGTTTCTTCCTACCACAAAGCAAAGGTTACACTCTCTGTTCTAGCAAAACCAAGGGAAGGAAAGCTTTCAGGGCAGAATGACTGAGTGTTGCTACACAGAAAGCAAGACCCAGACACAGTATCTTTATTCACACATAGCGTAAGCTGTAAGACAGCTGCCTCAGAGTACACCAGGCTTGTTGCCACAATGGGTGCTCTCTGTTAACAGTGAGGACTGCTGGATGCTGATGAGAAAGTGCCCTCAGTGTCCCCCCATTTCACTAAGCCATGGTAGTAGATCCCCAAGAATGGTTGATATTAACACTTGCAGCAGCCAAGCAGAATGTAGACTCCAAGTCAGACTTGCAATGTTTTAAATAGAGAGTTCCATGGCACAAAAACAGGCACATAGACCCATGGAATGGAATAGAGAACTCAGAATTGGACCCACAAATGTATGGCCAACTAATCTTTGACAAAGTGGGAAAGAGTATCCAACGGAAAAAAGATAGCCTCTTTAACAGATGGTGCTGGCAGAACTGGACAGCAGCATGCGGAAGAATGAAACTAGATCACTTTCTCACACCATACACAAAAAGAAACTCAAAATGGATAAAGGACCTGAATGTGAGACAGGAAACCATCAAAACCTGACAGGAGAAAGCAAGAAACAACCTCCTTGGCCTCAACCACAGCAATTTCTTACTTGGCACATCCCCAAAGGCAAGGGAATCAAGAGCAAAAACGAACTATTGGGACCTCATCAAGAAAGAAAACTTCTGTACGGTAAGGGAAACAATCAATAAAGCTAATAGACGACCAATGAAAGGGGAGAAGATAGTTTCAAATGAGGGCTAGTATCCACAATCTATAAGGAACTCACCAAACTCCACACCTGAAAAACAAATAATCTAGTGAAGAAATGGGCAGAAGACATGAACAGACACTTCTCCAAAGAGGACATCCAGATGGCCAACAGACACATGAAACGATGCTCAGCGTCCCTCATCATCAGGGAAATGCAGATCGAAACCACACTGAGATACCACCTCACGCCAGTCAGAGTAGCTAAAATGAGCAAATCAGGAGACTCTAGATACTGGGAAGGATGTGGAGAAATGAGCACTCTCCTACAGTGTTGGTGGGAATGTAAACTGGTGCAGCCCCTCTGGAAAACAGTGTGGAGGCTCCTCAAAATATTAACAATAGAACTCCCCTATGACCCAGCAATAGCACTGCTAGGAATTTACCCAAGGGCTATAGGGATGCTGATGCATAGGGGCACATGTACCCCAGTGTTCATAGCAGCACTCTCCACAATAGCCAAAACATGGAAAGAGCCTAAGTGTCCATCAACGGACGAATGGATCAAGAAGATGTGGTTTATCTATACCATGGAATACTACATGGCAATGAGAAACAATGAAATCTGGCCATGTGTAGCAACATGGATGGACCTTGAGGGTGTTATGCTGAGCGAAATAAGTCAGGCAGAGAAGGACAGATACCATATGTTTGCATGTATAGGTGTATTAGGAGGAACTTAATGGAGGACCATGGGGGAGAAGCAAGGGAAAACTAGTTGGGGAGAGGGAGGGAGGCAAACCACGAGAGACTCTTGAATGCTGAGAACAAACTCATGGCTGATGCGGGCGAGGGAGAGGGTATGAAGGGTGATGGGAATGGAGGAGGGAACTTGTTTGATGAGCACTAGTTTATAGGGAAACGAACTTGGTTATAAACTATGAAGGGAATAAAAGAAAAAAAAGAAAAAAGAGAAAGAAATAAGGCTGCTTACAAAAGTATATATAATATAAAATATAGTTTTTAGCCATGAGATAATGAAATATTTTCTATTTATGTATATTTTATAGGTTAAAAATTATTGCACCTGTAAAATAGAGAGTTCCAGTTTCTTTGCATTGTCACCAACACTTGTCATCTTTCGTGTTTTTGGTAATAGCCATTGTAACAGGCGTGTAATATCTAATTGTGGTTTTGATTTGTACTTTCCTGATTATGAGTGATGTGGAACCCGTATTCATATGTCTTTTGGCCATTGGTAAGTCTTCTTTGGAGAAATGTCAACTCAAGTCCTTAGCCCAAGTTTTAATTGGTTTCTTAGTTGGTTTTTGCTACAGAGCTATAGGAGTTCCTTATATATTTTGGATATGAACCTCTTAACAGATATACAGTTTGCAAATATTTTCACTCATTCTGTAGGTTGCCTTTTCACTCTGTTGATTGTTTCCTTTACCAAGTATTGGTGAGGATGTAGAGAAATTGAAACCCTGTGCATCGATGGTAGAAATGCCAAATGTGAGGAGGGGGCAAGATGGCGGAGAAGTAAGGAGCTCCGTACTTGCACTCGCGCCCATACATCACACGGAAAAGATGTGAAGCCATTGAAAACCTTACAAAACCTTAGAGATTGAGAGAAAAAGGACCAGAATCCACTGAGAAAGACTTCTAACGTGAGTGCGAACTGGGGAAGATAAAACCGGGATCTGAGACTCCAGGGTGGGAGGCGATCCCCCTCTACCCTCTACAGGGAGTGAGACAGGAAAAGGAGAGTCTGAAACAGAAAAACCTCCGCTCGGGGAATAGAAAGACCGTACTTGCCAAATACCTGCACGCCAGGTCCCCTCGCGCCAAGTGGTCCCAGAGGGACTGAGCACACAGACTGCTCCTTTGTGCTGGCTCCCGGCGGCTGGACTTCAGAGTAGCAGCACGCCTGCCGCCATTGTCCTCCCGGGCGGCTTGGGCCCCAGAAAGAACCGCGCGCGTGGACACCGGGCGTCCGTGCTCCTGGCTGGCTGGGGCTCTGGAGGGAAGGCAANAACTGAGAGCTTTCCCCCTGAGTTCAGGAACACCACAGGGATGTCCACTCTCACCACTGTTGTTTAACATAGTGCTGGGAGTCCTAGCCTCAGCCATCAGACACCAAAAGGAAATCAATGGCATCAAATGGGCAAAGAGGAAGTCAAACTTTCAGTCTTTGCAGATGACATGATACTCTACATCGAAAACCCGACAGACTCCACCAGAAGCCTACTAGAACTGNTAATTTGACAATAAACTAATTTTAAAAAAAAAAAAAAAAAAGAAAGAGATGCCTAATGTAACCACTATAAAACCAGTATGGATGTTCCTCAAAAAATGAAAAACAGAACACGTGATCCAGCAATCCCATTTCTAGATATTTATCTAAACAAAATAAAAGCCAAGATCTCAAAAAGATATTTGCCCTCCCATGTTTATAATAACCATGATGTAGACACAATGTAAATGTTCATAGATAAAGTTAGGTAAAGAAAATGAGGCGTATACGTACATTAGAATATTATTCAGCCTTAAAAAAGGAATCCTACAACATGTGACAACATGGATGAATCTTGAGGACATGATGGTATGTGAAATAAAGCAGTCACAGAAGGGAAAATATTGAATAATTTTACTTCTAGGAGGTATTTAAAACAGTCACCTTCAGAAACTGAGTACAATGGTGGTTTCCAGGGACTGGTAGGAGGGGGAAATATGAAGTTGTTAATGGCTATAAATTTTGTAACAAAAGATGAAATAGTTCTAGAGACTCCTGAACAACTCATGACTTAGTTAATACTGTACTGTACACTTAAAAGTCTGTTGAGAATAGGGCACCTGTGTGACCCAGTTGATTAAGCCTCTGACTTGAGCTCAGGTCATGACCTCACAGTTTGTGGCCTTGAGCCCCACATCCCGTTCCCTGCTGTCAGCGCAGAGCCTAGAGCCTGCTTCAGATCCTCTGTCGCCCTCTCTCTCTCTGCCCCTCCCCCACTCATGTCCCCCCCCTTTGTCTCTCACAAATACACATTAAAAATGTTTCAAAATAATTTTTAAAACCCTGATGAGAGTCGATATCAAGTGTTCTTACCCCAACAAAGTAAAAACTAAAAAGATCCCTTGAGCTGCCCCTGCCTCCCAAAAAAGAAAGAAAGAAATGTTGGGGACACCTGGGTGGCTCAGTCGGTTAAGCGTCTGACTTCGGCTCAGGTCATGATCTCGTGGATCGTGGGTTCGAGCCCCACCTTGGGCTCTGTGCTGACAGCCAGCTCAGAGTCTGGAGACTGTTTCAGATTCTGTATCTCCCTCTCTCTCTGACCTTCCCCTGCTCATGCTGTCTCTCTCTCTCAGAAATAAATAAAACATTAAAAAAGTTTTTTTAAAAAGAAAGAAAGAAATGTTTTAAATTTTGGGTTAAATTCCTGTGATGAATTAAGAATGGTCTCAAATTATGACTCTCCCATAAAGAAGGGAGGTCTGTGGTGGTGGTGAGGGTGTTATTGTTCTCAATGAATCTGAAATGGGCCCATGATTTCTTTGACTAATAGAATATGGCAGGAATAGCACTGGACCAGGTTTTCACCCGGTCTTTAAAAAATCTAACAGTCCCACTTCCTCTCTTTGAATGCTCTTTCCGGAAGCCCTTGACTGCTAAGAAATCTATGTGCTGCAGAGAACAAGTGCAGAGCCCATGTACAAAGGGGAAGAACCTGAGATTACATGTGGGAGAAGCCAGGCAGCCCTAGCATCCTAACCAAAAACAGCCATCCACTCCTACCCTCCCAAGGCACCAGACATATGAAGGAGCCATCTTGAATATCAGCCCAAGTTGAGCCCCCAGGTGGCTGCAGTCCCTGGAACAGAAGATACACCCAGGTGAAGCTAGTCAACCCTCAGAATCACAAGAGGTCATCAAATAGTTACTGCTTTAAACAACTAAGTGTTAGGGTGTTGTCATGCAGCAAACAATAACGAGGGTAGACATATTCATTCACATTCATAATTATTTCCTTCATTAAATATTTTATTAAGCATTTAATAAGGAGCCCAGGGATAGGCTCCTTGCTGGCGATTTCTGTCTAGCTGGAAAAGAAACATCAAACACGCAAGAACGTAACAATACATCTATGATAACGTGCAACTAGAAGGAGGTGAATGGAATAAAGAGAGGAGTTTGGTCCCAAGCATGAAAGTCAAGGCAGTAAGGATTAAACAGAGACCAGAAGAGGTAATAGGAGAGATGACTCCACATGAGAAAAGGTACCACCTGTGAGAAATCCGTATAGCATTTTAAAGCGTGGCACAGAGTGGACTAAGAGAAGGTAATTGTACCTGGGGTTCAGCATTCTGGGGGATATGTGGTCAGGTGAGGCCACCATCAAAGACTGAGGCCAGAACTGACTTAATAAACATGTACATAGGGACCATCTTGTTCACCTTATATTTTTACTACCTGGTACACTACCTGACACATAGTGGATGTTCAATAAATGCTAAATACTTCCAGAAAGGCAGGAAAGGAAAGGGCGAAAGGTGGAAGTAAGTTGTTCTTTGCTCTTAAATAATCGGCTCACACAGGAGTAAGTTTTCATTCAGTGGTTTCCAAATTTTGCTGCATATTAAAATAATTTGGGGTTTGTTTTAAATCTCCATACCCAAGCTGGACTGTATTCATATCTAATGAATTCGAATCTCCTGAGTGGGACTCAGACACCACAGGAGATTCCAGTGCACAGCCCACTTTGAGGAGTGGTGTTCCCATGAGTCTGTGCTCCTCATAGTAAAGTGGGGAATGATGCTCCCTGAATAATTTTCTGCACTGACCTTGCAGTTTTAAAGGTCAGCAAATTAATGTCGAGCCTAATGCAACCAGATGTTAGTAAGAAATGGCGAACAAAAGACTAGCCCGAAATATCATCAAATCTGATATTACTGAAAGAATAAAACCCAGTTTGAAAAATAGGTCTCCATTCCTGTGTGCTAATGAATTATGTAAGTAGACTATGTAGCAGTTATTTACTGAAACAATCACTCAATGGAATATATTGAAAAAATATGCCCAGAAAAAATGAGCAAATCTGGTGCAATGACCACTATATCATGGACTGTTCAATGGAAAAAATATGTTTGATCATAGGTCTCTGCACCAGTCCGGCATAAAAATGTAATTAGTGTTCCCATTGATGGCCGTATTGTGGCTGAGAAATTAGCATGCTAACTTAATTACTAAATCAGTAATAAGTGTGGGAAAGAGCCACAAATGGACACAGTATTTTCATTTGTTTATAAAATGCAGTTTTGATACAGATGCTGGATAATCTTGTTCATTTTTCTCACTCCTTCTTGTGCCTTATCCTGAAGTGTTCTATGAAAAGTTGTAACTGCACTAACTTTATGGAGAACTTTTGCATGGAGGATTTGAATGTAAGAATTCCTTAGCATTTTTTTGGGTCTATCTTTATTCTGAAATTCATATATCTATTTATATACATACATGTATATGGCAGGTTTGATGCTCTGAAACACAAAAACGTCTATCATTCAAAAACAAAAAACTACCTAACTTTATAAACAGTAAGTGTACCTATGATACTAGTTACCTCTTAGACTGAAGTCTTATGTTCTAATAAAGAGCAATTTTCGTAGAAAGAATGTGTCTATTTATTGGAGTTCCAGTGCTCATGGCAAGGCAAGTCTGTTATCTTGGCTGGTAGGCTCTGCTTTCATGTTTTCATTAGTTCAGAAAGCCATGCTTCCTTTATAGCTGAATTATTTGGAGTTGACTATTTAACAGTTTTCATCCGAGTCTCATATCTGTGTAAATGTAACCCTGAAGTTAAACTCCTCACTGTCCTCATCTCCTTACTACTGATCAGATGTGGGTCTACCATCCTCTCTCTGTGTGTCATGAGTTGATACACAGATACTTTGATGACACTGATGGCCTGAAGTCTCAACACCTTTCCAGTTTACTCTGCTCTCCGTGGTATCTTGGTACCGTTCCCCCTCTGTCCACATACATTTTCCACCATGCCACATGATCATCCTACTGACTTCCTAGTAGGGTCTATTTCTCTGCTATGGAATTGTTAGGTGTTGACATGTATTGTTAACTCATCTTCACAACAAATCTGTGAGATAGACACTATTATTCTGATTCTAAAAATGAGGAAATGAACACACAGAGATTCTTAGTGACTTGCACAAATTCCCTGAGCCACAAAAGCCAAAAAAAGAGAAAAAAAGATAAACCATAACTCCCTAGAATAAGTCCAGTATTATTTAATTGTATTGCATTCTAACTGGAGGGGATCTTGTTTTACTCAATTAAGGAGATACTGTCTCAACAGTCATTTTGATGAGTTAAAAACTTGCTTTTGAAAGTCCCCAGCACTTAAAATAATAATATTAAATCCAGTTCTCATTTCTAAATATTTACTGTCTTTATTTTAAAAAGAGGAAGTATAACACATTAAACCAAAAACAGACTGCCTCCTTTCCTTGCTACTTTATTACTGCTTTATGGCATTTTCCCCCCATAAATTTTCTATAGCACGCTTTTAGTTTGACACTGTTAACTCCTTGAAAGTATGGAATCAGAAATCAGGCAAACCCAATTCAAGTTTCACTATAACCTGCCTGAGTAAATTTAGTCAAGCTCCTTAGCCTCTTGATGTCTCAATTTTCTCATCTATAAAATAACATTAAAAGTAGAGTCCAAAGCCCAGTTTATTGAGTGTTAAAGAGAGAGATAATACTTACAGAAAACTTAGCACAGTGCTCCAACAATTCCGATGATGATGATGATGAAGATGATGATGATGATGAAGGAAGAGGAGGAAGAGGAGAATAATACTTAGAGAATTCTTTGTATTCAATGAAAGAGGTCTTTCATTGAATGGGCTTGGGTGAATTTGTTTTCAGCAAATTAATATAATACGTAACCTCACCAACTTTAATCCAGAGAAGGTCACAATACAATTTCTTTCTCTCTCTCTTTCTCCCAGTTTCTTTATAACAAGAACCATGCCTTCCTCATTGTTGTGTCTAACACAACTAAGACTATTCACAAAGCAGTTAGTTAGGTCATACAAAAATGGCTGAATAACCAAATCCCTGATCCATGATTTCTGTGCTTCTGGGTCCCACCCTCATTCAATACCATCTTTTCCTGACATATCATTCATAGCCCTTTCTAACTTCTCCCCACCTCCAATACATATACTGTCTTAGTACTTAACCTAACTTTTTAAAAAACATATGTTTTCTTTATATGAATATCATTAAAAACTCTTTGTAGCATTCTGTCGGCTACCATAGAAATTACACCCTCCCTGTATAAGCTTTTATACTCTATATACTGCTTTTCTACAGTATGTGTTTTATTCACTTGTTTTTGTTTGTTTGTGAAATGGTACTTATTACCCTATCTTCTTGAAACATTATCCTGATGCCAACTCATCTCTTCTTTGATTCCATTTACCGAGCATATATAAATTTTTCATTTTACAATATACCTTTCATTACTTTTCTACCTCTCCTTTTGGTTTAGATGTCTCTTTCTCCATGCTTCTATTATACCATCTACTTGTCCTTTCATTTCACTCATCATACTTTTAAAAAAATATTTTTTTTGAGAGAGTGAGAGAGCACATGAGCAGCGTAGGGGAGAGAGAGAAGGAAGAGAGAGAGAATCCCACGCAGGTTCCACACTGTCAGTGCAGAGCCCAACATGGGGCTCAGTCCCACAAACTGTGAGATGATGACCAAAGCCTAAATCAAGAATCAGATGCTTAACAGCCTGGACCACTCAGACACCCTGATTATACTTTCATTACAAGTTCAATGTCTCTCTTCTCCACCAGTCTGTAAGCTCCATCAGGCAAAGCCAAACTGTCCTATTTATCATAGTTTCCCCCAAGGCCAGCAAAGTGCTCAGCACTTAACAGAAATCCAGTGCATGTTTATGACTGAATACATAGATGAATAAGTGCACACGGAGAGTATTAAAGACAATTTGTATTTTACATTCTTATGGACCTTTCAGAAAAATTCTGCTCAGCCACTTGCTGGAAGAGATCCAGGTGAGAGGCTGGGAGGAGAGCAGTGACTGCAGCCTCTTACTGTAATCTGAAAACTTGCCTTGCATGGAACTCTTGGGCTCACTCAGCTGTGGATTATTGTCCTGGCAGTGCCTACCAGTATATGGTTAGTTTGGAAACATTTGGGATCAATACGTCTCCCGGCAGTCCCCAGGCCTGAACACTTAATATTCTAATGATCTATTTAAGTGTCTTCATATATACTTATGACACTTGACTTGATTAGTGTTTCTTTTGGCCACATGATGAGCAAATTTATATTAGGCATACCTGATTTCTCTCTTCTTAGGGATATCACATCTCACGTTGTGGCTTATTAATACATATAGAAAAAATGAAAGGTAAAATGAGAGGCAACCAAAGGTAAATTTTTTATAATGAAATAATGGCAGTAGAGATATTAACGATATCTGTAGAAGGAGCTTGTATTTTTAAAGTATATACTATGGGTCATTCATTTTGCTAAATGCTTTATGTATATTAATTTTCACAACATCCTTATAAACACTATTCTATTATCTTTTCCCAGTGTACAGGTAAGTAAACAGGTTATATGGATTAAGATAATCACCAGCCAAACAGAATATTACATATGGCTAATAGGGACACCAATTGAGGTCTCTTTGCTTGGACACAAAGACAACACTTCCATGATAATTGGGAACAATGGCTCTAGGTCCAGAACCCAGTTATCCTGGACATTTTTGGCAGAATTACTTTATTTGCATCATCCCCTTTGGAAGTGTGCAGACAAGTTAACAGAATGCAATTTCATACTGACTTCCTTTGCAAAAGTAGGCTCAGTCAGGATCTATGATATGCGCTCCAAATTGGACAGATGACACCATTTTACACAATAAGAACACTGAGTATGTTTACAAATAACTGTCTAATATCATCCTAGAAAATATCATCTTGTCTCCACAAACCCACTGAAAACAGTTATATCCATCTAGATAAAAGTGCTTTATGTTAACACAAAAGGCAATAGTTCTGTTCTCTAAAAGTATCCCTAGATATATCATCTTTTAAATGACTGTCAATATTCCTGGTATGTTGCAGTTTTAATGCTACACTTAGGTTCTAAGCCATGGAATAAAACTGAAAATCAAATCACTCTAATGAGAGTTTTCTGTTTTCTTTCAATAAAGACAAAAAAAAAAAAAAACACAACAAAACCCAAAACACTGTCTTAGCTATAATACAAGAGGTGTCTGATGTCTTTAAGAACACAGCACTTGCTTTTGGTTAATAGTGATTTCCAAACCCTTGAATATTAATACATTTTTGTGAGATTAAAAGAATAGTATTAGCCACTGATATTGGTGAGTGAGTCTCAAAGCATGTAGGAACAATTTTCGGTGTTTGCAAAGAAAAGACAGTGACCATAATGCTAAATGATGAGAACTGGATAATGATGGGCTGTTCTCTTGCTTCCTTTAAAGAACATGAGTGCCAGAAAGGGTCTGATCCAGGATCTTGCCCAGGGTACAACGTTATCGGGAGGTCCTGTCCTGTTCAGTACTGGCATGGAAGGCTTTCAGAAAGCCAGAATGTTTTCAAGGATCCTCAGAAAGCATGAAGTCTTCAAATCTAATGTTGCACCAAGGTGATATTTGTTACTCACTGTTTTTTTTTTCACATTTTAAAAATACTTAACATATACCCAAAAATGTAGTAACTTCCCTAAATAGTTCATTTAATGTTAACCCTCCCCTAAGTGTATGAGATGAAATGACTTCCCTAGAAAGAGTGGTAGAGAAAGGATGTAAGCTCTTTTCATTTGAGTGTAGACCCCCTGGTCTTAGCTGCCATACTCTTCTCTGTCCCAGAAGGAAGCACTACACCCTTCAGCACCATGAGTCCAAATTACAAAGGAAAAGTCACATGAAAAGAAGGGACTTAAAGCTGACCTGAAACCAGACTGTTCCCAGTTGCTTATTCATTTGGTATAGAGGAACGTCTGCTCCCTGGCATCCACTGGCATGGATTCCCTCAAGAAACAGGGCCATCTTGACATGCTGAGGTACACTGTTACTGAACAGAACTAGTTGGAGTACCCAGCAGAATGTAATGATATAAAGATGTGTCTGACAGAAGCAAAGTCAGATCCAAAGTAGTTAGGTCCAAATCACAGAAGCAAACAGCTTGCTCCATCTCCAGAATAATGGAGGTCTCAATGTGGTTCCGATATTTAGAGAAGAACACTAAGAGATGAGGTGGAACACTGTACCAGACTGTCAACAAGAACATGAATCTTGCAAAGTTACACTTCAGACAAACATGTTCCAAGAAATGTGCCTACAGAGAAGTGAATATGAAAACCAGGGAGTGCCTTTGTGGAGAAAGAGCTGTGTTTCAGGTACCAAGTGACCAAAGCGAGGGCAAGCCCTCAGTGAATCTATGAACTTGATTTCTGATGGACTCAGAGCTACTGGCTCTTTTTATAAAAATAATTCAGGAAGAAAACATCTATGGAAAGAGTGAAGCTACAAGTTCAGTACAGATCTCACGAGCATGTCTACACGGAACACATTAGGTTCTTATACAGAAAAAATATTAACATGTTCATTCATAAGTGAAAATAAATGGCACACATAAGTATGTTGAGGAGAACAAAACTAAATCCAAATTTATATTTAAATCATCCCATTTAAAAGGCCTAGGAAATAGGCATTTATCTTCAGTAGGGAAAGAGAGAAAGGCTGCCTGACTGCACAGCTTGGTCAATTCGGTTCTACTTTCTAGAAACATTTACAGTGGGAGAAAGGTTAATGAGCTCCCCTGGTGGTAGTCAGGGCACATACACCAGAGAGGAAGAAGAATGAATTCTTCTTGTTTCCATCCAATCTGTTTTCCTTTTCACTGTAACGCAACATGCCAAGTGCTCCTATTACAGTAATTTACCATAATATATATGGTGAGATGACCCTGACACCAGGCAAAGCAATGAATGTGACTTTTTCTCAAATAATTGAAAAACAGACACTGAAACATTTTCTTTAGAAATGGGCCATTAGACTGTCTACGCACCATGGTGACTAGTGGAATACTTAAGGAATAATGCCACTGGTATTTATATATTTCTGGACAGGTACAGCTGACAGTATAAACTCATTTTATGGGATAGCTAAAACAGCTGCAGGAAAGAGATAAAGACATTTTATCATTTTAATTTGCTATCACCTAAGCATAACAGCAGTGTAACAAAATTGCCTGGGATTATTGAAAATAATCTGTCATCAGAATTGATGGTATTTACCCAAGCAGTTTCACTAGCAAACTTCAGTCTGTTCTTGGGCTTAAAAAATAAAAATCTACTTCATGCCATGTGAAAATGCCCTTGGTCCTATCTACACTAATAAATAATAATAAAGCGAACTGCAACAAAACAGATTTGGGATAAAGAAGATTCTTCTTCTGAAAAACACAATTATCCTGGAAAGATATATCAGAAGAAAGTATATCCAGACTGTTTGAGTTAATAGAATTACCACTTAAAGCCACATTTACACCTATATTTTAAAAGCATCTGCATTCTTATTTACCAAAAAACAAACATCTCTGTTTACAAAATGTTTTGCATTTGTTGCAACCTTGTAAACCTGATAAAGAGAAATTCATTCCCAGAGTCTTATTATCAGTGCTAAGCCACATCATTTCTATGTTGAATTTTGTACCAAACAGATACCTTAAGTGGTCAGACACAGCCTATCAGGTATGATGGCAACATAAAAAATAGGATAACTCTATCAGGGATCACCATGAGGTTATCTTTTCCATTATGAGAAGAACTTTTGCTGACACGGACCTAAGAACCTAAGACACATAAGCCCTATTTTGTACTTTCCTATAAGAATCATCTCCCAGTCTTCCATGGTGAGTTATTGTTTCCTCCTTGAGATACAAATAACACTTATCGTTAAACATAGATTATCATCTGTTTCCATAGTCATAAAACTGAGAAAGATTTTCAGGAGAAGGAAATCTAAAAATAATGTTGTTAGTTTTTAATGGGCATAATATGCTAGGCATTGCTCATAGACAGAGAGCTAATGTAGGGGAAAACTGGGAAGTAAGAACATTTTCCTCTGAGTCCAAAACCTCTCCAAAATCTCTCCATAATTATATCGGTGTTTGTGTCAAATGTCCAGATAGGTTGGTAAGTAATCTGCAATCAGGGAAAAGGATTTATATATATCTATGTACCCAGTACTACCCACTCAACTGTGTTATATAAACCATTCAGTTGAGATTTCACTTTTTACATCTAAAGAAATGTAGGTAAGAGTAATACTTGGGAATTTGGCCTAGTAGCATTTTAGACTTTAAACTATATTTAAAATTGTCTCATTCAACTCTCATTTTATGTTAGTATTTATTGTATCAAAACAATACACATATAGGGGTGCCTGGGTGGCTCGGTTGGTTGAGTGAGCGACTCTTGATTTTGGCTATGGTCACGGGCTCAGCGCAGAACATGGAGCCTGCTTAAGACTCTCCCTCTCTGCCCCTCCCCTGCTCATGCGTACTCTCTCCCTCTCAAAAACTACAAGTACATAATTTTAAAAGTCAAATTATAAATGTTGATATCAAAATATTAATTCTGCCCCTCCCTTCCATCCAATGGTTCTCAACCAAGGATAATTTTGCTGCTTAGGAGACACTAGGTAATGTCCAGAGACACTATAAGAGGAGAGAGTTGATAATGGTATTTGGTGCCCAGAGGCCAGGGATACTGCACATGACAAATTTCACACGGCACCAAGGTTTAGAGACCCTGCCACAGATCCCTCCACAGAGGCAACTACCTTCTACTTTTTAAGATTTTATGACATTCACACATCTCCATGTTTCTAAATAACTTATATACCCTGCTACCCTTCGTAGCACCAATTATGTATATTATCTATTGACTCTAAATCATGAAGATGGTAATTCAGTTCTCTTTTGCTATTATTTTCTCTGCTTTTCCAAAACATCCTCCTGAAAGTCATATGCAAATTGATTAAATAATTTCAAATATTTTAAATATTTTCAAAACTGAGCACTCTTTTGTTGATTCAGTGTTTGACTTTTTCATCACTAATGTTTCTTTGTACATGTTGTTAATTCTTCCTACACCTTCCTAAAGTTTTAAAGTCTTTAAATGAAATGTTACACATAATCCATCACAGCATTTACACTATTAGTCCTATTTGTTTAAAGATACCTCTTCTGGGGTGCCTGAGTGGTTCAGTCAGTTAAGCAACCGACTTTAGCTCAGGTCATGATCTCACAGTTCATGAGTTTAAGTCCCACTTCAGGCTCTGTGCTGACAGCTCAGAGCCTGGAGCCTGCTTCAGATTCTGTGCCTCCCTCTCTCTCTCAAAAATAAATAAGCATTAAGTAAATTTTTTCTAAAAAGGATCTCTTCTGAAACTTCCATGCTCTTGATATTTAGACTGGCTTCTCTCTAACTTTAACATTTATCTAGAAACTTCCTCTGCTCAGATCCTTGAAATTTCTTTTGTCTTCCTCCTGATTTGAGGGGTTCCCCCCCCCGGGTCTGTTTATCTTCCTCCTTCTTTCTTTGATGAACCATATCCAACCTCCCAGTTACATCTAATTCAAAAGTCAGAGCAATATGAGAAATCTTGGTAATTTTTTCCCCTTTTGAGGGAATCCTGAATCACACAAATACAAAATAGAGTCACTCTATCCAGTTTCAGTACATTAGAATTATTGGGCTGCCACTTAAATTAGAATCTCTGGATGTGGTACTTACTTATCCCCCCCTTTTTTTTCATCTTCCAATATTACATTCTTGTTTTCTCCTTCTTTGTTCTTTTATATTTTGTTTTGTCTTGACAATAAACATACCATTCCTACTAGTTTAGGGAAAACTAAAGGTCTTTCTCCAATCCCTCAGCTCCACACAGATCTGAGATCTGAGAAGTCCAAGGACTTGTCCAGGGTCCCATAGCTGGCAACACATTCAGAACCAGAAGCCAGTCTTCTAAATATAAGCTTGGCATTTATATACTTTCCACAGACCATCAGATCTACTTCATTAAATTCTTCTAAAACATATACTAATGACACATTATGTTATCTCTCTTCTACAACCACAGGATACATATATTCCTATACTCAGCAATTCTCTTTTGGTGTCTTCATATGTATGAGGCATGATTTAGAGACTGGAAAAAACAGTAGAAAATCAGACCAATGTGCTGATTCTATTGCAAGTTCCAAATTAGTGAACAAAGATTGAAAAATTTTGTTTTTAAAAGGTAAATTATTATATTCAAATAGTTACTCAGACAAAAAGCAAAGGCAGACCTATAAATACAGAGAAGTGATGGTTGCCAGAGGGATAAGGATTGGGGGAATGGGCAAAATGGGTGAAGGAGAGTGGGAGACACAGGCTTCCAGTTATACGATAAATAAGTCATGGGGATAAAAGGTACTGCAAAGCCAACGTTATCAACGGTATTGTAATAACACTGTATGGTGACAGATGGCAGCTATACTGGAGGTGAGCACAGCACAATGCAGAGACATGTGGAACCACTATGCTGTATGCCTGAAACTTATGTAACCTTTATGTCAGCTCTACTCCAATCTAAAACATAGTGGAAGAAAGAACAAATGGTCATGGATATACAGCAGATTCCACACATACACAGATACATCAAGTACGAATCCTGCAATCTATATTGATGTATCTTATATTTCTATCTTTACCTCAGTCTAAAAATAGCTAAGGCTGTATCCACTAAACAGAGCAAAATAAAATATCTACAAAAATCTCTACTCCTCTTATTTTGCCTTTACGGATCATGAGCACCTGGAATTTGGCCCTTCAGGACATTGCATCCTTTACCTACCATATTGAGTCAACCTATAATTTCTTAAAACTTCTAAATCTTTTTATCAGTTTACCCCAGGGTTCCTGTCTTATTTTGGCATATCTTCATTTGTGAATGAAACTATTGCTATAGACTAATACCAGATTTATCTGTTTTTAATCCTGACCCCTCTTCTTTGCCTTATTCTTTAATCACACTGGCACCAAAGTGTTCTTCCCATGCACACGTTTCACTGCTCTACAGGAAGGGCTGTTGTGCCTCCCTAATATGTACAGAATAAAACCAAAGCTTCTTGCTACATCATAGATTGCCCTCTACGATTAGTACTCTTCATTTGGGACCCTGGTAACTTTTGAAGGCTTCTGGTATCATTTTAGGGTAGCCACAACGACTGAAGGGATTAAGAGCATTAAGAGGGTAGGGAACAGAGGTGCTATATGTGCAGGGCAGATGTGTATAAGGAAGACTTGTCATACACCCTACACAACCTTCAAGTGACTCAGCAGACATTGAGGTAGAAGAAAGCCTATTTAAAATACTCTGAGCCAAGTAGGGGCTTATTTTTCCTCAATTTGTTTTAGGCTATTTTTATATACATTTAATTTCCATGGAATAGAACTTCAAATAAAGAAAAGATGAAGTTTTGTTCAGAACTTCACCAAGGGTTATTCGTGATTTTGTGAAAATATCTCTTCAGCAATTCCTCTCATGTGTTTGAGTTGTAAATGCAACACATGTGTCAATCAGCAATTGTGGCTGTCTCATTAAAGGTGGCTTAGTGTGGACATCTGACTCTGTACGTTGTCCAAGATGGTCTTTCCCAATCACTGATTTAGGCTGGGATCTTTGGGAAACAGATTCTAAAATTCTGATATTTCAGTGCAAGACGATTATTGGGGGTACTCCCAGAGACAATAATTTGTGGGCTAAAGGATGCAGGATTGGGCAAGGGAGAAGATGATTTGTGATTTTGTTACAACAGGGGACTCCGCCTACCTTGCCAGGAATTTTGCAGCCATCATACTTGGAGGCAGGGACCCGTTCTTTAAAGCCCCATTGATGACTCATTAGTTGCATCATGTCTCCTGTGATGGATTTTTAGTTAATTCTTATGTATGGCCTGAGACAAAGTCAAGTGTTTTTGTTTGTTTGTTTGGTATTCTAATTGTTCCAGTACTGTTTGATGAAAACACTATTCTTTCTCCACTGAAGTACCTCTGTACATTTTTTAAAGAGCAGTCTCTTTTATTTTTATTTATTTTTAATATGTATTTATTTTTGAGAGAGCATAAGTAGGGGAGAGGCAGAGAGAGAAGGAGACAGATGATCTGAAGCAGGCTCTGTGCTGACAGCAGAGATCCCCATGTGGGTCTCGAACTCACAAACTGTGAGATTATGACCTGAGCCAAAGTCGGAAGCTTAACTGACTGAGCCACCCAGGTGCCCCATACCTTTGCACATATTGCAAAACTCCCATCTTCATATGTGTGCGTCATTTTTTCCCTCTCTATTCTATTCCATTGGATATATCTGTTTTTACATCAAAACCATCTTTTCTTGATTACTGTAGTTTCATAATGTCTTCCAAGAGATAGCATTGGGTCTCTACTTTTGTTCTTTTTCAGGGCTGATTTGGCTATTTAGTTGTTTTGATTTTCATACCAATTTCTTATACATTTTAAAATAATCTTATCAATTTCCAGAACTTTCTACTGGGATCTTAACTGGAATTTTATTGCATCTGTAAATCAATTTGGGGCAAAATGGCATCTTAATAATTTTGAGTCATCACAAGTGAACCCAGTACATCTTTATTTAGAGTTTCTTAATTCCTCTCAGGACTGCTGTATAATTTTCAGTGTACCAAGTTCCTCATATCTTTTGACAGATTTATTCCTATATATTTCATCATTGTTGTCTCTATTTATTTGTTGCTAATATAAAAGTATCATTTTACATACCAGTCACTCATTCTGCAGTATTGCTAAACATACTTGTTAGCCCCTGTTTTAGAGTTCATGAGATTCCTACATAGAACATCATGTCTTCTGCAAAGAAAGACAATTTTATTTCTTCCTTTCCATTCTGGGGGCTTTTCCTTGTTTTACTGGCTAGAACCAGAACCACCAATCCAATATAAAATAGAAGTAGCGAGAGCACACAGCCTTGATTTGCTTCTAACCTTAAGGTGAAAGCATTCAATCTTTTGCCATTAAATATGATGTTAGCTATACTTTTGTTTTGTTTTTGAAGATGTTCCCCAAATTGGTGAAGATCCCTTCTATGCCTCATTCTCTGAGTGGTTTAACCAGAAATGGATCTCGTCAACTATTTTTCTGTAATACTATAACATTTCTCATGACTCCAGTCTATGTCTTGACCTTCTTTACCCAGTGCTTCAAGGACCAATTCAATGCCAAAGTGTGACAGTCTCTGACCTGCCCCCAAGCCTAGGAAGAATTGGCTGTGATGTCCCCTGTATTTCCACCTCACTGAATGTATTCCTTTAGTACGGCCTTTGTAATTTTGTATGATTTGTATCGTGCCTGTCTCTTCTGAAGGCAACCATGAGGCAGATCACTACTCCGAATTCACATGATTTGCTCAACACCTGGCATGTAGGAGACAATCAGTGTTTGATTAGCTGAATTGAATTCCAGACTGTCAGCAGTATCTTAATGTCTCAGTTCACTCCACCCAACAGGAGTAGAGAACATGACTGGAACGGACATACTGCGTTTCTGTCACTCACTTCCACTTGCATCCGCAGCCAGAATATGTGAGTGCAAAGCTGTGTGAAATTAAAAAAATCATAGTCCAGAGATTTTAGGTGTGTGGACCATTTCATTATTTTACACCAACAACCTTATCAACAGGCTTTATACCAAGGAAGCCGTTCAGTCAAATTAAAAAGAATAGGGAAAGAAAGTGTTAGTGAATTCTTTCAGCAACAGAAAACTGAAAGATATGTTTTGTCAGTTTTCTTGGAAGATAGTCTCCAAATTCTCATTTACTGAAACATATTAAGAATTTTGATACTTACATCGAATTATTGGCCACGGTTACTCATCTACTTATTTTGTTTCAGTTTATAAACATCTCTGACGCTAAATTTTTTTTTAATGTCTTATTTATTTCTGCGAGAGAGAGAGAGAGAGAGAGAGCGACCAGGGGAGGGTCAGAAAGAGAGAGAGACACACAGAAATCTGAAACAGGCTCCAGGCTCTGAGCTAGCTGTCAGCACAGAGCCCAACGCGACTCGAACCCAGGAACAGTGAGATCATGACCTGAGCCGAAGTCGGACGCTTAACCGACTGAGCCACCTAAACATCTCTGATGCTAAAAGACCTTGTCAAATATGGAATAGAGGATTCTTTAGAAAAATTGATTTTTTTAAACCAATGCCATAGCCAAATGAAGACTAAATCATTATGAGTCTTTTTAAAATATCACAATTTTGGGGACCTGGGGGGCTCAGCCAGTTAAGTGCCTGACTTTTGATTTTGGCTCAGGTCATGATCTCAAAGTTCCAGGGACTGAGCATCATGTCGAGCTCTGTGCTGTCAACAGTTTGGGACTCTCTCTCTCTCTACCTCTCTCTCTGCTCTTTGTGTATGTGTGCACTCTGTCTCTTTTAAACTTGAGAAAATAAGTAAAATAAAAAATAAAAATAAAAATTCACAGTATCATTATTATAAACCCTGAAAACCACTTCTAAAATGTCTTAAAAATTAACCATTTTTGTTGCTCACTTGTAGTTTATTCATACCTCAAATTCAACTTTAAAACCTGTTTTTTACATAATATTACATATGGATTTTAAATTCTTCCTAGTTTTCGTAATGACCCCATGAATGGTTGAACACAGTTCATGTTGATATCTTTTGTTTTTAATGCAAATCATTTTGAGGATAGTATGAAACTACTTCATTTATATAATAAAGCTTCAATGAATATCTTTTTTTTTTTGCTTTTAAAATTATTTGGATTTTTTTCTGTAGGGCATATGCCTACAAGTTAATTATTATATCAAAAGATGTGAACAGGCTGTCTTGGTGGCTCCGTCAGTTAAGTGTCTGACTCTTGGTTTTGGCTCAGCTCATGATCTCACGGTTTGTGAGTTTGAGCCCCGTATCCAGCTTAGGGCTGCTTGGAATCCTCTCTCCCTCTCTCGGCCCCTCCCTCCATCTCACTCCGCCCCCCCATCCCCGCTTCAAAATAAACATTTTTTTTTTAAAAAGATATGATCATTTGCATAGTTCTCAACATATTTTGTGAACTTTCTTGAAACAAGTTGTGCCAATTTACTGTGACTCTAGAATATATACGCATATCATGTTTCCTGGGCCCTTCTCCTAATGACCCACTGAAAAGCAGAGTTTGTGACTCCTGGTGTATCTTGGACTATGACTACCTTGGGGGGAAATTAGCAGGAGACAAGAGCCACCATCACCCCCCACCTTTTGTGACTCATACCACCACTTTGCCTGGAACAGAGTTGCAGTCTCATTGCTGAGACTCTCCTAGGATGCAAACAAGGAAAGTCTTAAGAGTTCTGTCCTATAACATACCTTCTTCCTGGTCCTCTGACAAAAGGGGCTTTTCTGTCTATATCTCTTCACAATTCCAGTAGATACACATGTCCAAGCACAGAGACAAAGGCAAAACAAACAAGCAAATAAAATTAAAAATAGACTAGATCTCCAAAGCATGGTCATTCTTCAAGCTCTGACAGCTCTACCTCATCCACCTGCTCTTTTTTATTTTTTATTTTCATTTTTATTTTGGGTATAGTTGACATACAATGTTACATTAGTTTCAGGTGTACAACATAGTGACTCAACAGGTTTATACCTCAGACTCTGTTTTATGCTGTGCTGGCACACGTAGCTGCCATCCACCACCAGACAACAGTATTACAGTATTGTTGACTATATTCCCTATGCGGTGCCTTTTATTCCTGTGACTCATTCATTCCATAACTGAAAGCCTGTATCGCCCACTCCCCTTCTCCTATTTTGTCTAATGACTGACGCCCCTCTCCTCCCTGCAACGATCAGTCCACCTGCTCCTATTTAATATTTAGAGACCTCCAGTAGCTACTTTTTGAATTTTGTCTGAGGATTTTAGCTATTTTCAGTGGGAGAGGTAAAATGAAGTATGTTTATTCCTTTTTCACTGGAATCTATCAGCTTTTACTTGGGAAAGTGGGAAAACAGATGTTACTCTTTGTGTCATTTGTTGATTTCAAAGACTGTGGACTGACGACCACATCTATTAGTTTTGAGCTAAACTGACCCTCTGACTGAGATTTACCATTGGTTCATTTCTTTGATATGTGTTAAGCTAGAATTATATCAGTTGGGCCACTTAATCCTGTATTAAATAGTATAAGATGAAAATTATGACCGCAGTTTTTCTTTCTTCTTTTTTTCCTACCTAAATAGGAGAGCCCAAATCCAGGGTTGGTTTTTTTTCTGTAAAGGGTCAGATAGTATTTTAGGATTTTCAGGATAGTATTTCAGGATTTTAGGACTGTAGGGACATCTAGTCTCTTTTGCAACTTCTCAGCTTTGTTGTAGCATGCAAGCAGTTCTGAACATCACGGGAGTAAACAGACATGGCTGGATTTGGCCAACAAGCTGAACTTTATCACCTTCTGGCTTAGAATACTGAACTAACATCTCTGTGCTTTGGTACTGATGACCCACTCATAAAACTGCTATCGTAAAAACCCATCATCACACTTCATGTGGATTCAAAAATTTCTCAGGTGAAATGTGCATGCGTGTTATTTTGAGATGAGTGATGCCTGCATGAGATGGATCCCTGGGACACATGGGTCTCAGTTCTGAGGTTTCTGGGAGCTGGTTAACAATCACTCTAATTTACATTTCTTTTACTATTTATGGGCGTGTTTTTCTTGCGACCTCCTCATGAATTAAATACCCTAAATTAAATGTCATATATGATCCTAGGCTATTTGAAAAAAAAAANATTGATAGTTGCTAGATTCCAAATTGAAATGTCATTTTACTAGAGACAGGAGTTTAGAAGATTCAAGTAGTTACTAGCACTTCGTAAGAAATTGTGTAGGCTCCACACAAGAAAGAAACTGCCTAAGGTGCTTGGGTGGCTCAGTAAGTTGAGCGACCGACTTCGGCTCATGTCATGATCTCACTGTTTGTGGGTTCCAGCCCAGTGTTGGGCTCTGTGCTGACAGTCAACTCAGAGCCTGAAGCCTGTTTCTGATTTTGTGTCTCCCTCTCCCTCTGACCCTCCCGTGCTAATGCTGTCTCTCTTTCTCTCTCAGAAATAAATAAAATTAAAAAAAAAAAATTTTTTTTTAAACTGCTTTCAGCTTTTTTTTACTATGGCACCTCATAAAGTCCTTTCTGCCTTCATATGAAACCCATCTTTAAAACAGAAGTAGTGTTGCTTTACTATCCTCACAAAGCACCCATAAAATTACAGTTGGCCTAAGTTAAGGGACTTCTGTGTAAATCAAGACCAGTCTCCATTTTTCAAGTTCACAGTTCCTAACTGTCTAGCTCTATTAACATCACATTTCTTTACCATGGTTCCAGCTCTCATATTTCAAAAAACAGTTGTGACGGGACAAGAAATTACAAGACAAAACATAAATTTGGGGGTGGAAAATATCTAAAGAAAGGTGATCACCAAAGCCACCAAACATTATATATTTTACTACGTAAATATGACCTGTATGTAGATGGCAATTCCTGCCATAAACTAAGTTACCCCACAAACACCCAGAAGACACTTCCTTCTGAATAACTACAGTTCAAGAAGGAAAAGAACCCAATAGAAAACTTCATGAAGTTTATAGAGGATTCATAAAGAAGTACAATTGTGTAAAATATAAATGTAAAGATGTTGAAACACAGAGAAGAGGATTATACACCAGGCAAATAAGGATAAGGATAAATGAAAGAAAATGTAAGGCATCAGAATACTTCCTGAAATTATGACAGAGATGGACCCTATCTCTTTTCTCCCAGCTTGTAGTCATCTATTTCCTTGCCCCAAAAGTTATTTCAAATCATATTTGTCACTGCTCAGAGTAGCAGAATGCGTACCCATTAAACCCCTCTTGCTTAAAGAGATGACGTACTCCAAATATGAATATTAGCAACAGAGAGGGGTTCACTGTCTATACAGAAGCACAGAACATCATAAGAGTTGACAGTATTAAACTGCGATTTTTTTAATGACACTACCGAAACAACTTTAACTCCAATGAGTAGAAATTACATGGTTCTGTAAATAGCAGCAGTATTAGTATTTATAAGAATCACATTGCCTGATGAAGTATGCCTTACTTGGTTTCTCAATATACTCACAGTACATGTTAGGACTCCCAGGGGCTACATAGCAAAGCATATGAAGAAAAGTTTACAGATTGGTTTGTTCTGAAAATACATTCTTTCATGAAGTTCTACATGTCACGATATGGACCAGATTTCACAAACTTATCCACCTTGTGACCATTATAAGCAAGAAATGGAAGTGACTTGGTCATTATACATATTCTCGCTCATATGTCAAGCCATAGCTCACACTTGGCTTATCAGGATCCACTGAGAAGAACTACAGCAAGTCTCTGTACTTCCAGAAAGAAGATTACACCAATCCCTGTATCATCTCCTCCTTTTCTAATTTCAGTTAATATGATTTGGGGGACTGGACAAATCTTCACCTTGCGTAAAGCAAGCCTAGCAAGGTTTTTGTTTATTTTAAAAGAGCAGAAAACAAAGAAAAATACAAACAAAAAACCATCAACAGTATCCCTTGCTTCCTTCATCATGATATTTTTTAAAGTTTATTTTTCATGTTGACAAAGAGAGAGAATGTGAGTGGTGGTGGAGCAGAAAGAGATGGAGAGAGAGAATTCTAAGCAGGGTCTGTGCTGTTGGCACAGAGCCCAATGCCAAGCTCAATCCCACAAACTGTGAGATCATGACCTCATCCAAAATTAAAAGCTGGACACTTAACTGACTGAGCCACCCAGAGACCCCCTCATAGCATTTTAGAAAAATAATAATGTCCCCTGAAATGTTGCTGAGTTTTGGAAAACCCAATATCATGAACTATCGGGGAAGGATTAGGGAAGAATTAGGGAAGAATGATAGCATGTTCATCCAATCTCTACATCTATTTAAATTTTGGCATATTAATTACTGGACGATTTAACTCTATTCTTAAGTTTTCTCATCTAAAAATAATAGCATCTACTTGAGAATTATATAAGAAGAGACTCTAGGAAATATTGGAATAGGAATAAATACAATAACAGCCAAGAGCGTGATAAATTTGCCTAGGGGAGCAGCGGTTGGCTGATTATATAAAATGTAAAATACATTTCTGGGCCTGGAAGCATGAATAGGGCCTTATGTAACAGAAGAATAAGAGCTATTCAGAGGGAAAAACAAGACTAATACACTAATACATAACTAGAAACAGCTAATTCATTGTGGAAGAACATAGGGTTACAGGTCATGATGTGAAAGACTTAATGTGGGGTACAAATGTGAAGTGTTTCATGGCTTCACTAAGGAGTTTGAAATTTGTTGTTTCCATGGAAATCTATAAAATATTTTTAATGAACAGAGTGATAGGAACAGACCAAGGGTTATTTGACGATCCTCACAAAAGCACCGCAGTTTGGGGAGAACAATGATGAAAATAAGTCATTTGGCTCTTTGGAAATAAATCAGATCATACAAAAATCGATTCCAGAGAGACTATAGATCTAAGTGCAAAGGGTAAATATAAAGCTTTTAGAAGAAAATATGAAATGTCTTCACGACCTTGGATTAGGCAAATATTTCTTAAAGACATACAAAAGAACTAATCGTAAGGGAAATTTTTTGAAAAATCAGACTATTAAAATAAAGAACGCTTCTTCATCAAAAGACAGCATTGAGAGACAATCCACAAAGAAGGTATCTTCAATATTTGTATCTGGCAAAGAATACACTTCTAGAAAACATAAAGAACTCCACAAATCAATAGAATACAGACAACCCAACCTACCAGAGAGTAAAAATGTGCACAATGACACAGATATTATACTCTTACAATAAAATGTGTATATGTTTACCAAAAAATATGTCCGAGAATGAGCAGAATAGGACTATTAACCAAGTATCCATCAAAAAGAATAAGTTCCTGGAGTGCCTGGGTGACTCAGTTGGTTAAGTGTCTGGCTCTTGATTTCGGCTCAGGTCATGATCTCACAGTTCATGGGATCAAGCCCTGAGTCAGGCTCTGTGTTGACAGCATGAAGCCTGCTTGAGATCCTCTCCCTCTCTGCCTCTCCTCCACTCGTGTGCATGTTCTCACACGTGTGCTCTCTCTCAAAAATAACTGGTTTTTTTTTTTAAAAAGGGTGAGTTCTCATACATATGATAGAATGCTACATAGCAATAAGAATAAACAGCTACACATACATATAATATGTGCAAATCTCACAAACATAACGTGGTGTTTGAGAAGTTTGACACGTAAGGTATACTCTAGGAGATCCCATTTCTATGAAGCTCAGAGAGAACTGTCGTACAGTGTTAGAAGTGAGCATAAGCTTCCTTGTGTGGACAGGCATGATGATTAAAAGGAGCAGTGGTGAGACTTCTCAGATGTCAAGAATGTTCTGTGTCTCAATCTGATGTTACATTTTGTGTTTACCCTGAAATCCATAAAGTTGCATTTAGGATTTATGCACTTTTCTGTGCAGACACTTGAACAAAACTTTATATATATACATATATATATGTGTATATATGTATATATATATGTATATATACATATATATATATGTGTGTATATATAGCATTGTGGCTAGCTCAATATTCTGAAAAGGACTCCAATGCAAACACCAAGATACTGGATAAATTACAATAACCATTTTTAAATGCTCACAAGAGAGTATAGGAAATATGCACGGGACTGATAAAAACCAGAAGTGAACTAACACCAAAGAAATTTAAAATGTGAAGCCCATGTCACCCTGATGGCACAAATTTTCTAAGAATCTGGAGTTTGGAGCTTACATAGCCATCCTTGTGGTCAGACTATAGAGTCTGACTCTCCTCTTCACCTTCCAGTCCCTCTTCCTGTCCCTCTTTCTCACTCATTGATAGAATTTAAGATAGCAACACAGTTAAAACCTGACTAACTGTAAAGAATTCTTCAAAGGAAACATGTCAATTTCAAATTGAGTGCTTCCTCCCCCAATCTTCCCTAAAATATACAAACAATGCTCCCACTCTTTTCATTTTTTGACAGTAAGGGAGGTAACCCTCAGCAATCTTGCGATTGAGTTTCAACCCACCCCTTATGGACACTTTTTGTTCTAACCTTATTTAAGGTATCCGATGACCTTCTGTTTAACAGATACCTCATGTACATCTAATTCTGGGAAAAAAATAATACCACAAAAGAGTTCTGCACTGAAATTCAGAGGGGAGATGAAAGCACCTGGCACCAGCCCCGACACTTCCACTAAATCTATGATGACTTCGGGCAACTTACCTGACTTCGTTGGGTCTCAGAAGCTTCATTTGTCAGCTTTAGTGAGTGGACACTGATTTTCCAGGCATTATGTTGTAGGAGAAAAAAAGCATTAGCTTTGAGGTCAGGCAAACTGAAAATCTGTCTCTGCTCTAGATCAGGTAGGTAATTGATAGAAGCACACACTGAAACCCCAGGCAGCCCTTAAAGAGATGAAGTAGACTACATGCCTTGAAATGGAAAGATTTTCAAGACCTATTGTTAAGTAACAAAGAGCAGAGCGATATACATGGTATTTCATTTGTAAAAAAATAAATATTATAAATAAAAAATATATTATCCCTAAAATTTTCTGCAAGGGGATACATTAATCAAGCTTCTTCTGTAGATCTAAAAGAAGGGGGAGTATGATTTTCTGTATTCACTGAATAATTAACATGTGGATATAGAACTCATATAATTTTATGATTACATATTTAATTAAAATTTTTTCAATGGCTGGCACAAAGTTGTAATTAAATCAAATTCATTTCACTTTTGCAGGACAAAGGGCCTATAAAGCTACTGATTTTTGGAGTTTTAAAAAAATGCTAAGAATGAAAATACTTGACATAAGTAGATTATCTGACAATATCATAATGTTTTGAAAAACCAAGTATTACAGTAAGTCCTACTTATTCAGGGTTGAGTGGGGCATAGATGTACAATCAAGGTTGAACAAGAACTTTGGGTACAGGCAGAGTAAAAGGATAAAACATTTAGTCATGTCATTTTTCTTTGGGAAAAAAGACTGAGACAGAACAGGTGATGAATGGGATGGAGACAGAGCAGAACAAAGGATGTTGTTGTGGCATCTTCCTGAGATTACAGAGGCAGCCAAGTAAGTGTCTCAGGTGGAGGGTTGTAGAAGCTACTAAACGTGATTACACATTTCTAAAATAGGGTCTCTAAGTAACTACAACAGTGAGAGCTAAGTAGCATTAAGCAACCTGACATGTGGGGAGGCGGGTGGCTCAGTCAGGTAAGGGTCAGACTTTGATTCAGGTCATGATCTCAAGGTTCATGAGTTCAAGCCCCCCACTGGGCTCCCTGCTGACAGCTAGGAGCTGGAGCCTATTTTGGATTCTGTGTCTCCCTCTCTCTCAAAAGTAAATAAACATTAAAAAAAATTTTTTTTAGTAACCTGATATAAAGTTTTTAGTCTAATTATCAAATTCAATGTAGGGAATTAAACACAAAGTATACCAGAGAGAGAAAATACTTAAGTATAAGTTTTTCTGACCACAGAGGAGCTATTGAATAGGACAGCATCTGGGGAGGCGCAGTCCAGAAAACAGAACAATTTTTCTGGCAATGAGACTGAGTCAAATAACTACCCTGTGCCCAGAGTGACATAAATGAGCGTTATTTCTCATAAGTGTCCCTTTTGCCAACTGCTCACAGATTGTAGGTTGGCTTATTGAAGGACTCCTGTGTCAATGGTGCTGTCACTTTGTCTTTGGCCTTTTATAAAGCCAGTCATTTTAGCTCTTTTTAAAGAACATTCCTCTTTTCTCAGGTTTATTAGATCCCAAATATCCATCAGAAGTTCTTTAATTCCTATCATATTTTTCTTTTTCTTCAACCAAGTTTGTAGAGGAATACAGAGGACATTTATATGATATTCAAGTAAGGAAGGCCTTTCTAAGCCTGACAGGAAACTAAATAACCTCAAAAAGATGAAACGGGCCAAATGCAAATGATAACACCTTTCTAGCCACAACTAACTTAAAACTCTCTGGAAGCAGCCAAAACATGATCTCAGAGAAAAAATAAGTATCTTCAGAAATGGCAAAATCCCTTCCCCAAAACAGATAGACAAAGAAATGCCTCCATTATATTAGGTTAAGAACATACCTAAAAATCCACAAAACAAAATCATCATAATATGTAAAAATTCTCTAATAAATTTATTTAAATTTAAATGAGAGTGGTGAATTTTTCCTATGCCAAAATGAAAATTCTGAGAAAGGTTTTAAACACAGTTAAAGAGAAATTTATTAATACAATATATCAAAATTAAGACATAAAATTGCTCAATCAGAATTAAATCAGAAGTATCCTCAGTTACAGCAAGGAGCAAACATGGACATCAGCATCAATGAGGAGGTGAGACATTTACTGAAACTGTTCAGTAGAGCGAGCCAAGTAAAGGCCAGTCAGTGGGTAGCAAATACTGTTAGTGTTCATGAAACCCACATAGTTCTCACATTTCCCAGCCTCCTTTGCAGTTAGACTGGTGCCATGTGCCTAAGTTGTAGCCAGTTCACTGTAGACAGTGAACATGTGCAATATATACTATGTTCAAGCTTTAATTAAAACCCCTGCTCAAGCATCCATTTTCTATCTACAGTGACCGTGGAGACCATGTACTAATAGCATCATGAGATGAAAGGATCTCTGAACCTGGGGAACAGCCCCCAACGAGAGCCACCTTACTCAAGATGTCACTGAGAAAAAATCCTTTATTCTGTTAAGTCATTGTTATTTCAAAGTTTGCTTTAAATATTATAGAATAGCCCAGAAAAGTGCTTCTGAAATTTTGGAAGGGGCATAAAAATTATCTGAAGACCTTGTTAAAACATGTTTCTGAGTGATCTTTTTTTTCTTTTGTTAATAAGGCTTCATGTCCAGCATGGAGCCCAACACAGGGCTTCAACTCACAACCCTGAGATCAAGACCTGAGCAGAGATCAAGAGTCAGACACTTAACTGACTGAGCTACCTAGGCACCCTTCATTCTTATTTCTAACAAATTCTCAGTTTTTCTTGATGCTGATGGTAAACATTGGCCTAAATATAAATACAAGTAAATGTAAGATTATAAAAGCTATCTAAACCTAGAATAAAAAATAAACAATACACAATATGTTAGCATTAGCAAATATATGTTTAAAGATATTTACTGCAAAATGTCTATAGACCCATCCTTGGGAACCCTCATAACTTATAATTCAAAAGTATTTTCTGATTTTGGAACATACACATGGTACATACATTATGTAAATCAAAGAAGCATTTCATGATCAAACAACATTAATATTTCTGCAGTAAAACCTCTGAATATTCATACTAAGTGGGATAAATATAGACTATAAATAATTTCAAGCAAGTTGTAGTAATGTGTTGATCTCAAATGAATTTGGGTAAGTTTAGGTTTGAATTCCAACATTTTCAATTTCAAGCGCAGGACTATGGACCAATATTAGAAAAAAAAATCTGGAAACAAATGATCATCAAAGAGTTATCTTCAAGTTATGGTTCTTCTTAACATTTATACTAAGCAATCATTTTTAAGTGGTGATAGAATCAACATTCAAAATATGAATGTCAAAGATAAACAATAAAGTGAGATAAAGAAGTTTCAAACCAGCACCATTAACCATTTCTTTTGTACAGCAGGCTTTCTGGTGACATTTCCTTTTCTGTGAGAAAAATTATTGACATGCAAGAACTGAAGGCTACTGAGAGGAGACTTACAGATTTTATAGGTTGTCCAGAGCCTATTTTTGAGCCTTGGCTTCTTCTTCTAATAAATAACATCCTTTTGTTACCTATAGGTAATAAAATTTATTAAAATGAACCAAGATGAACCTGAATGACCAAAAGCAAGTGACAGTGAGGACAGTAGGGGTCCAGATAGCATCTCCATGAAGGTAGAAAGAGTCAAGTGTCCAGGGTAAATATAAACTGAGGCACACCTGAAATTCCTGCCCATACACAAGGGCTATTGTCTGAGTGAATTAAAGATCTCTGATTTGAAAAGCATAGGACACTAAAACTCATACCAATGATAAAAGTTCAAATTCCTTAATATACAAAAACACAGCAAGTCAAGAAAAACACTAAAATCTCTTTAGAAATAAATTTAAAACATGAAAATTCACATACAAAAGAATATGTAATTCCTAAAAAAAATTTTTTTAATCATCTTTCCCCTCCACGTCCTCTTTTGAATAGTTTCTATGGCTATGTCTTTAAGTTTATATAAGAGACCTCACCTTATTCATGATATGATGGTTGCAGGTTAAAACTACAGTGAGGACTTTACCATCCAACCAGATAATACAACTAGAAGATTTACCCTCCCACATGAAACAACCAAAAATGGACACAATATCTGAAATCACGATTTTCAAGACACAAGACATCACACATTGTGACAAGTAGGAAACAATCAAGGCGAATCCTTTGGTAGCCCCAGCTTACCACTCTGGGAAAGCGCGAGAGCTGCTGTCCAGCTGGTAGTCCCGAACAGAGCAGATGGAGCAAGAAACTACAACTACAGGTGGCAGCAATTCTCAGGATAGTTCATCAGAAAGGACAGAGCTACACAGGGAGAGAACTCTAGAAAGCTGTAGAGATCTGCCTCTGGTAGTTTCCTTACACGGACTTTAAAAGATCCACTTGCAGGGCACCTGGGTGGCTCAGTTGAGCGTCCAACTTTAGCTCAGGTCATAATCTGCAGTTCGTGGGTTTGAGCCCTGCATTGGGCTCTGTCCTGACCACTCAGAGCCTGGAGCCTGTTTCGGATTCTGTGTCTCCCTCTCTTTTGCTCTGCCCCTTCCCTTACTCGCACTCTGTCTGTCTCTCTCTCAAAAATAAATAAATATTTTTTTAAAAAGATCTTCATTGCTCTGTAAGTAATATGTCACTTTTCCCCTGGCTGTTTGAGATTTTGTTTCTCCTTATCCATGGTTTTGAACAATTTTATTTTGATTTAATGTGGTGTAGTTTTATGTTTCATATGCTGAGTTTTATTGATATTCTTGGTTCTGTGGATTTGTAGTTCCACCAAATTTTGAAAATGTTTGATGATAATTTCTCCAAATATTTGTTCTATTTCCCTACACACACACCCATCTTTGGAGCTTCTATTACTTGTATTATTATTATTATTAT
This sequence comes from Crocuta crocuta, assembly GCF_008692635.1. NCBI lineage: Eukaryota > Metazoa > Chordata > Mammalia > Carnivora > Hyaenidae > Crocuta > Crocuta crocuta. The sequence continues at coordinate 1,296,704 of NW_027531990.1, forward strand.
TATTATTATTATTATTTGGCTGCTTGAAGCTGTCCCATGGTTCATTGGTGCTGTTATTTGTTTAATTCAGAGAAGGGAATGTTTTTTTCTTTCCTCTGAATTTCAGTTTAGATTGCTTCTACTGTTAGGTCTTTAGGTTCTTTTTCTCTTTTTTCTTTTGCAATGTCTAATCTGCCACGAATCCTATCTTGTAATTTTGTTTCTCACACAAATTACATTTTTCATCTCTAGAAGTTCAGTTTAGGTCTTTTGCATATCACCTATTCCTCTTTTTAATTTTTGAAACTACTAAAGTGTTATTATAACTGTTTTAGTGTCCTTGTCTGTTAATTCTAACATCTGTGTCAGTTCTCGGCCAGTTTTAATTCACTGATTTTTATTATCATGTGGGTAGTGCTTTCTTGCTTATTTGTATATCTGATAATTTTGCATTGGATGCCTGATTTAGCAAATTTTGTCCTGTTGGGTGTTAGATATTTCTGCATTCTCACAAATATTCTTGAGCTTTTTCTGGGATGTGATTCAATAACTTGGAAATAAGTTGATCTTTTTAGGTCTTTGAAAAAAAAATTTGTTAAGTAGAAGCAGAACAGTGCTCAAACTAATTTGGTCACACAAATCCTTCTGGGTACATTATCAAATATCCTGTGAATGTAATGTTTTCAAGACTGATGAGACTATACACTGTTTTTGCTTCAGTGTGAATACCAGAAAGTGTTTCTTCGAATCTTTTGGAATGATGGTTCTTTTTTGGCCATGGGGACATTTCCTCAAATGTATCTTAATTTTCTGAAAGGAAAACAAGAATTGATAACCTAGAATTCTTTAATCAGCAAAAATATCTGTCAAAAACAAGGTGAAATACTTCTTCAAAAATATAAAAACTGAAAGAATTCATCAGCAGCACACTCTCATAATAGAAATGTCAAAGGAAGTCCTCCAGGCAGAAGGAAAGTGATTACTGACGTAAATATAGATCTATACAAAGAAATGAAGAGCATCAAGGGGCAACAACATGTATAAATATATAAAATTTTTCTCATCTTTAAGATCTCCCTAAAGTGTAATTGACCTTAAACAAAGACAGTAACAACATAGTGTGACTTTTTAACCTATATCAAAGTAAAATGTATGCAAAAACAGGACAAAGATTGGGTGAAAAGAAATGCAAGTTCACTGGTTCAAGGTTCTTTTACTATAGGTAAAGTGTCATAATATCATCTGAAAGTATACAGACACAGATTATATAAACAAAAATCTTAAAGCAGTTGTTTAAAGAACAGAATTATAGCCAGTAAGTTGATAAAGGAGACAGAAATTATAAAAAATACTCAACTAATATGGAAGAAGGCATAAACTATGATAAATGAATATAAGAAGAGATGGGGCAAATAAGACAAGCTATAGAATACATGTAAAGAAGTTTCTCTCAATAGCACATGCCACAGTTAAAAAGCAGAGATTATCAGATTGATCCCAAAGTAAGGTGCAAATCTATGCTGCCTACGTGAAAAGAACTTTAAATACAAGCAACAAATAATAAGTTCAAGAGTTGAATAATGAAGAAAATTATATACCATGCTTACACTAATCCAAAGAAAGCTGGAATAAACATATTAATGTCAAAAAGGTATTTCAGAGCAATGAATATCATCAAAATGTTTTAAAAGTAATTCCATAATGTAAATGGGTCATTTTAGCAAGCAGGCCTAACACCCCTAAATGTTTCTGCATCAATAACAGAACTGTAAAATACACAACAGAACTCCAAGGGAGTTGTATGTACCTTGACCATTACAGTTGGAGATTTTGATAATGCTCTCTTTATTAATCTACAGAAACAATAGACACAAGATCAATAAAAATATAGAAAAGTTAAGCTATACCATTAGTTAACTCAGTCCAATTGGTATTTAAATAACATTAATACCAAACAGCAGAATACAAGTTACTTCTAGGTGCACAAGAAACATGTAACAAAATAGACTCTATCCTGGACTACAAAACAAATCTCAACAAGTATGGAAAAGGTACAAGCCATACATATTATGTTCTCTAACCACAGAAAAATTAAGCTAGAAACCAATATTGAAAGTGTCTCAGGAAAATCCTCCAATTTTGAAACTAATGTGTTTACAAATAAACCTAGGTCAAGAGTAAATTTTTAAAAATATATATTTTAAAAATAATTTTGAACTGAATAAAAACTTTAAAGTATCAAATACTATAAGATCCTGCTATGTAGTATTTATGAGTAAATTTATAGGGGCACGTGGGTGACTCAGTCAGTTAAGTATCAGACTCTTGATTTTGGCTCATGTCATGATCTCATGGTTTTGTGAGTTTGAGCCCCTTGGGCTCTGTACGAACAGCGCAGAGCCTGCTTGGGACTTTCTATCTCTCTCCCTCTCTCTCTACCCCTCTACCTTTCACACTATCTCTGTCTCTCTAAAAATAAGCAAACATCGGGGCGCCTGGGTGGCTTAGTCGGTTAAGCGTCCGACTTTCGCTTAGGTCATGATCTCGCGGTTCGTGGGTTCGAGCCCCGCGTCGGGCTCTGTGCTGACTGCCAGCTCAGAGCCTGGAGCCTGTTTCAGTCTGTGACTCCCTCTCTCTCTGACCCTCCCCTGCTCACGCTGTCTCTCTCTCTCTCTCTCCTAGAAATAAATAAAAAAACATTTAAAAAAAAATAAACAAACATAAAATTTTTTTTAAAAAGAGTACATTTATAGCACTGAATCCCTTAACTAAAAAAGAAATTTCCTAAGTTAATGGTCTCAGTTTCTACCTTAAGAAACTAGAAAATGAGAAAATTAAACCCAAAGTCAGTAGAAGAAAAGAAACACTAAAAATTAAGACAGAATGAGTGAAATCGAAAATATCAATGAAATGAAAAAACATCGAACTATTGTTGATAAATGCACCAGTGTGAATGAATCTCCAAATAACTATGCTGAGTAAAGAAACTGGCCTAAACAAACAAAAGAAGGAAGCAAACTCTATGAGTCCATTTACACAGATTTATGGGAAATGAAAAGCAATCCCTGGTGAAAGAAAGTAGATCCGTGACTGCCT